>NC_071338.1:3000000-3240000 GCF_027744825.2 Synchiropus splendidus
GAGGACTATGTGAAGATGCTCCCCGACCGAGTCTTCCCAAATAATGGCCTTTTGGTCATGGCCTGGGATGGTGTTAATCATTCCTGGAAAAAAGGGATTGTTATGCCCTATACTCACCCCACCACCAGTGCTAGATGGTCTAACTATGAGCCTGGTGACTGTGTCCTTTGTGCTGCGCCCGTTTTTGCCCTAATTTGGTCTGGAGATGCAAAGTACAAGCATGAGCACCGTCCTAAGCGAGCGGAAGTGGGCGCTGAACACTTGATGTGCGGGATTGAATTAATGGGGTCTGCCCCCTTCACGTTTTGCAAATGCTGCTGGGACTCGTGGGGATGTCGATATCAAATACTACGCAAAGACACCCATTGCGGGCCATGCACCTGTGGCCGACGTAACGGGGTTTGGAATGTGTGCGATACTGGCACCCCCTGGCAGATAAACCCAGCACAGTTCTTGGCGCTGCGGTATCGTTTCCACTCAAACGATCACCTTCCTCAGCCACCGTTTGCTTTACGGGCCAGTGTCATAGATTCTTGGAACTGTCCCATCCTGATATACCAGACTGTGATGACTATTGGCTATGACAAATTGTCATCTAAACAGGAAAAGAAACTCTCAGTCATCCCCAGGGATACCACCATGAAGTGGGAAGACTTCCTCCCTTGGAAGTGGGAGGATGGCTTGCGTTTGTCTGGAGATGGAAGCCTATCCTTGCCAGGCTATAGCCAGAGAGATTGGGAGTCCACCTCCATGGGAAGGTGGTGGACCGAGCAAATATGGCCACAAGATAGAGTGGCTAAGGGGAAAATATTCTGCCCAGACGTGTACAACTACCCGCATTTAACCAACAATAAGAGGATTTTTACAACTTCTGGAACCTTGCCCAGGCATGCTAAGGAGGTACAGGAAGCCAGGGTCTCCACTATTGAACGTAACCTTATTCTTGTTACTGAATGCGGTCCACGTGTAGTGTCTGGGACCGCCCATGTCCTTATCTTGTTCACTGGCTTCATATGGTGCCCGTTGGGGGTCTTCATAGAAGTTGACACAAAGGACTTGATGATACTGACTAATGTCTCGATCCCGGTCAGACCTGTAGCAAGGACAAAGGTGACTGGATGGTGGTCAGCCTGGCTGAGGAGGAGAGCTAAGCTCAGCCGTACTGGATTTACTGAAGCTGTCTTGGATCATGAGATGCCAGGCAGCACGTTTTTCCAGCAGCACCGCGGACCATGCCTGGGAGGTGCGATTGGTCCAGAGGGGGAGAGGAATAATCCCAAGAACAGTTCGGCTATTATGAACCAATCAGGAGAGATCAAAAAGACGGCGTCGCAAGAACTAATGCCACCACCCTCTTCTCACCCACAGGATCTTGATAGTCCTGGGTCAGAAGACGAGGAGGTGCCTAAAGTACGCGATAAAGGCAAGCGACCAGCTAGTGGTAAGCAATCGCGAATAGCCCTCCTTCTCAAAAGAAGAAAGGGAAAGAAGAATAATGAATTTATGGGATAAATTCTGGTATTAGAGAGCTAGGCGCTGGTGGCAGTTTAAGGCGAGACAACAATTGGCATATAAAGATCAGGCCAAGGATATACAGCACCAGACACCAGCTACAATTTCCAGGAAACAAATGAAACGCGACAAAATGATCAAGGAATGGGAGAAAACCACTAGGATGTCTCCCTTGAGTCTTTTTATAATTGGAATGCTACTATTTATATTAATATTAGTAATAGCCTCATGGTCAAATATAGTCTATGAACATATGACCTATACCAGCAGTGTCACCCGACGTTGGAAATCGAAAACAGTACGTTGTAGAAACTGCACCGTCTTGACCCCGGATACGAAAGAAATATCTTTGCCAATTGCAACAGATAAAAATGGCACTCAATTTGATCAAGCTCTATGGATAAAACAAGCAATTGTCTACCTAAATATCCATGGAGCTATAAGTGGCACTTGTGAGTATGAGAAACCAAAACTTGATAGTCAGGAAGTGAAGAGTCAGGTGACCGCCAAGACACTTAAACGGAGACGTCGCCGAAGCGCGGAAAGCCCTGTGGACAAAACTGCCGCACGTCCCACTTGGACAGCTGCTGCTATGTCAATTACCCCCAGTCTGATCAATCAAACGGGAAATATTAATGTGATCGAAAACCATATGGCCAGTAGCATGACTACACCTGAACCTGGAAAAGATACCAGGAATAATGGCACGACAGGAATAGATACTCAGACTACTTTATCTGCCAAAGATAATGAAGAGAATCTCGGTGCAGCAATGACTGAAAAGAAGACAGTCATGGCCACATCTCCTATAGATTCCATAATCATGTATAGCCCAACAATGGCCCCTGATCAAATGGAGACTAACATAATCTCAACATCTGATGGCAAAACAGTTGACGTAAATATGATGGCCCCAATGTTCACATCGGAGCCCGCAGATCCTCACAAGGAAGGCATGGGAGAATGTGATATCCCATTTAAAAGTGTTAACGTGTTAAATTGTGATGAAGGACTCATGGACTGGCTTCTCCAGGCATCTCAGGCAGCGTATGAGAGGCTGTGTGAATATAAGGCCCAGTGTAAACGGAAGAATCAAACCCTATGTGAATACGACACCTGGAAAGATATAGTAACTCATTATGGACCTACCTCCAAGGAATTTGTAACAGTAAAAGTAAAGTTAATCAATCATGAAGAGATGAGATTTTCTGGATGGTCCTTCAATATCAACTCTGATAAAACCTGTTATTATAAAGTTTTTGCCCAACAAACGAGACGGGGCTGGTCGACGGGAGAAGATAGATATTATATGATGAAAACATGCCAGAAAATCAATACCACCCATGTGTGGAATGCCCCGCTTATTAGAAGGGTTGAACAATCTATCTATAATAATAGAACATGGGAAGAAGAACTGTGGATAACCACGGAAGCATATGGAAATGAAGAATGGGATAAAAGTAATCAAATAGAACAACTCCTGTTAGATATAGCCCCCCTACCTTTTTCAGCTAACTCTGACCCCGACGTGTTAAACACTGATTCGGCTGACCCTGTTTCTAGAAGAGTTAGAAGAGAGCTGGAGTACACATGTTCTAAAGAAATGTTCCAAAAGGTAGAGACAAAAACCATGCTGGTGTTACTTGAATCCATTCTTAACACTGTAACCGCAGCGAACTCAGCTAAAAGTGAAGGAGAGAAGGAACAACAAGTTAAGTTTTTTCTCTCCATACCAGAAGAGACACAATTCGACAATTGTCTTTATTTGATGACAAATGGTTCTAAACCATGGTCGGACGGCAAGTCTCCCCCGGACACCCATTTCGGGGAAGAGGAGGTTTATCCTAGGTGTCAACCAGGGAAAAATTGCAGAAACAAAGGGCCCAAGAGTGATGAGTATGACACTAGCCCACGAGACACTGGCTTACGTAATGTTTATTGGAGGTGGCATCTGTTGACCACCATGAGTGAACAACATAGGGACAAGATTAATGGATCGGGAAAAGAGTACATTGCAGATCAGCATCCAGATAGTAAATTCTGGAAAATTTGGCTGAAATACCCTGTGGTACAGAGAAGAGTCATGTGGTACAAATTAAGGGCATTGCAAGAAGATGGTATATTATGCCATAATAAACAGTTTAATGGTAAAGGAATGGAAGAAGGAAATGACTGTCACAAAGAACCATGTGAGTGCCGAAGGGACCAAATAGGCCTCGCGATCCCTATGATGACGCAGCAACCTTGGAAAAACTGGGTCAGAAATAATCAGTCAGTTTGGTGGACTGAAGCTAAGAGA
The DNA here is from genome assembly GCF_027744825.2 of Synchiropus splendidus. Classification (NCBI taxonomy): domain Eukaryota; kingdom Metazoa; phylum Chordata; class Actinopteri; order Syngnathiformes; family Callionymidae; genus Synchiropus; species Synchiropus splendidus. Next base: position 3,003,812 of record NC_071338.1, read on the forward strand.
TGTTTATCTCAAAAGCTTGGTATAAACATAACTCATGTCAAATACGCATATCAGCTCATTAATGAGAAGCCTAACAATACAGAGAATAGGATATTTTATCCTATGAGAGGAAAAGACTGGGCAGAGGCGATGGAGTATTGTACATCGGACCTACCAGTTAATTTATCCTGCCCAAGCGGCCAACCAACAGGTCAAGAACTGAATAGTCATAAACACATTATTCTTCCCACATGTCTGAACGATAAAGCTAAAAATGATCCGACGGTTTTCTTTAAGGCATGGGAATGGTCACAGTTGGCTGGTCTCATTTTGGGACAAGGATTAGGGTGGAATTCGTTTGACACAGAAAGTTTAGAAATGCTGATATGGCCACACCTAGTATCGTACGATGAATTACAAACTCCTAGCAATGTAGGAAAAAATACCACTGTGATACATAGGTTCCTTGTAAACCCAGGATTGCCAGATTCTGTGAATCCACTCAATACATTAAGAGGAAAGGTTAGAAACTATGAAGTAAAAGTACAGACCGAGCAAGGAGAATGGGGATATGATTCAGTATACCAGGAGAATATTACTGAATGGAATAAACCATCTACGGAGGGACTCCAAAATGATGACCAAAGAACGTGGTACGCCGCTCTTAAAGAAGCAACGTTATTGTTTAACCCAAGCCAATTATGGGGCGACATTACTCAAATAAAAGGAGGTAAAAGAACCCCGGGAATGGCCCTTCAGGATCAATTAGCTAATTATCAAAATTTCTTAAAAAGGAAAGAAGTCTCCTGGAATGACTCCAATGGGGAAGTATCTATACGAGCCTGGCCTCATCTCGCAATGGAACCACTTTTCGTAGAGGCCTCGCCAAAAGATAGTGGACAGAAAAAGGGAAAAGTTGAAGATATATCTACAAGGTATACAGCTACGTTTCTGTTGCCCGATCATCTGAAGACAGTCAAACAATATTTTAAACAACACCCGGAATGGCGCCACGTAAGAACAATTCAGTCATCATTCCCGTTTGTCCATACTACTCTAATGACTACGGAAAGATTTCTGATAGCAGGGCTAGACCTCTTTCAGGTCAATAATACAAGACAAACACAGAGTCAGGTGTTTGATAAAACTGAATTTAAGAAGACTTGGTTCCCCATTATAAGTAGTGTTCAATATCCACAACTTAGATGGCAACCCCAAGACCCCGAGCATTTTAGTTTAAACGTTACAGGATACCAAGGGTGTTTCCGAGCACCTAACCTGAAGCCTAAGGCAGTTTATAGTCACGACTCTAATCCATGTGACCCACATCAGTGGGGTTATATCCCGTGTAATAGTTCTGGATGTTTTAATGGGTCCCAAGTAGCCAAGCAACTAAAAAGAGAGCATGAATCCTATTTTACTACTAGGTGGGGAACACACGGTATATTGTTGAAAAATAGGGAAAAAATGTGTGGACGGCTTGGAATACATGTAGCCATACCACACTGGCCGAAAGTGGCTGCTCCGATTGGGCTTTTAGAAAGTATAAATCCAGGGTTCCTCATGTATAATCGATATGAAACATATCGAGATCAACTATGTAAAAAAGACAGAGTGTATGCAAAATCACAGACACATGTTTTTGAATTGGATGATATTATCCTATCAAAGATGACATACGGTAATTCATCTCCCTGGTACATTCCAAAAGGAGAGAGAAGCTGCGTATATGAGGAATATAGTGCCCCTGAGATCAATATAACCAAGGACCCATATGCCTGTGAGAAATTAAACGATTATTGGCATGTTGTACGTGACTTTCGGAAGAAAGTACCGACGGCAGGATGGCTAGGATTTTTTGGAATGATGTCGGAAGCTATGATGTATGGAATAGGACAGGGAGTTGTAGATACAGCGGCAGCTGTGTGGGAAATTATCGAATTTATATGGTGGTACCTAAAATGGATACTGCTTGTATTAGCGATCCTCGTAGCTCTCGCCGTAATCTCTAAAGTAGTCACTTTATGTCGGTGCCTTAATAGTATATGCTGCTATCCGTGCCGTGCAGTCCAAAGACGAAAAGGAAGACAAGAGAAAGAGTTCTTGAGAAAGGCTCTTCGAGATGTCAAAGAAGAAATAAAGAAAAAGAAGCAAGAAAAGTGGAAAAAAGTCAATGGACAAAGGGTCTAGCTAAGTTTAGGTTAGGCATCCCACTTATGTATTAAGGTACCGGACACGAAAGTGCCTGAGGGGGAAGTAAATAAGGAAAATCTTAGGATGAAAATCAAAATTTTAACCTGAGTGTTAGGCATCATTTTAATAATATTAATATTACTTAACTTCAAAGTTACCCAGTTCTCCTAAAGAGAGGACTGGTGTTGAAGGATGGACAATACACTCTGTATAACGTTACAAATACATCTTAATCAGTACCAAAGTATTAGTTTACGATATCAATTCAGGATTGATTAAAATGAGAACTAAATGACACAAATTCACAGAGCAATGTACTACGCTTCATGGCTTTTACCCACAATTATATTAAAATGCCCATAAAGTGTTTAAACACAGCACGGAACCAGACAATAGTTTGGACTCTCTTCTGGATGACATGGGCGTGTATTGGAGCAGATGCACCGACGTTCCGTCTACGTCAACAGGAGACTCAAGGTAACGCCTCCATCCGCAAGCACATAAAAAGAGCTGCGCAGCAGACACAAGTTTAGTCACGCTGAACATGGCAAGCAACCAGACGAACACCACCGGGTATCACCCAGAGAGTCCTCCCCAGATAGGGACAGATTTTATTGATCTTGCAATGCTGTCCATTTTACAAGTAATATTTGTTCCTCCATTACATAAGCAAAAAACTTGTCTGGGATGCATCCTCGGATTAATAGTAGGGTGCATTCGCTTTTTCGTTAGAAAAGCATCCCCTTTACATGCCTCGTTCAGCCTCATTGGATGCGCGGGTTTAAATTTAAGCCCTCAGAGACCATGGCTTTGGCCGACCGCGGTCACCATAGTATACGTACTGGACAGTCTGTACACCGAATTGGCCCTTTTGTTTTGCATAGGTTCTCAGTGTACCTATTGCATTATAGCAGGAACGGCGATATATTTCATACTCATAGGTTTATTACTGACATTAATTTGGTCAACCCTGGGGAGGTATAAAAAGGCAGCACTTAATCTTACTGCGCAATGGATAATTCTGATGATATGGATTCTGTTCAAAAAGTTAGCTGGAGGAACTTCTTTGTATGTCTCTGTGTTTTATATAGGTTACCTGATGGGGACTTGTTACCCCATAAAGATATGGAAAACTTCGAACAGCATAAGGCTGTTTGGGATGGCATCTACTGTTCGTAGACCTTCTCAGAATTGACATTTTGTAATGTTTCTACAGGGCTCAATTGTGATTACGGACGGGAACAACAAAGCAGATCAATGGGATCCATGGCACACGCAAAAAACGAGAGTCCTGTATGCCCTAGATGTGATCATGGAGCCCCTTGATCCCGGAACCAAAGTCCGCCCTGTAGACAGAGGAAGACATAGGATTTTTAGTTGGGGACCCTCCACCAAAATGGTTGAATATTGGAGGGGTGAGCCCCGCATGAGATTTACAGCAAAGGTGTCACGCGGTGTACTTACCCAAGATCATAAAAAGAAGGTCCAAAAATTGTGGATACCGCATGAAATCAAAGCAAAGGATCGGGTTGTGTGGTCATTCGAACAGGAGACCCCGTTCATTCTCCAGGCATGGCCACGTTTTGTGGTAATGTGCCGGGAGAACGAGCCATTGAACCATTGGCTCCCAGTTGTTTGTGCTGAACTCTGGGAGTTTACGTTCCCCGGGGATGATAAGCTGCCCCCGTTGACCACGTACGCCATTAGGGCGTACCATTGTAAAATAGGACCTGGGCAGACATCCTGGATTGAACGCGGAGCATTCCATCCCCCGTATATGATGGAGGGAATGGTGCTGAAAACCGAACAGGTGGGAGAAATATACAACGAAGACTTGGGAAATGTTAGCCCAGCCAGACCTTGGGGGCCAGGAAACATTCAGCCAGGCTACCAACCTCCCGGAAAGCAGATTTACCTCTGCGACACAAACTTACTGATGGTGACTCAATGGCAGAAAGATGTTGTGAGTGTGTATGAGGACTGGGAGGAGTGCGTCGTCAGGGAGCATGATGAATTGTGGCATGGGGGGTTTGGTACACATCATTACCAAGGAGGATATTGTCCTAGTGGTTACTATGAGTGGATCGAAAGGTTGTTGAAAGGCAGATCAGTGGTGCCCACGGCACATGGTTGGCATATGCAAAGACCAGTCACTTGGGAAAAATTCGCCCGACTGGTGATGAGTGGAGCTAAGGAGGAAGCAATGGCGGTGTTGAAGGGAAATCGCGACTGGAGGCGCCCTGCCATGCTCCAACAGTACAAACGGCAACTCGGGAGGCCCGCCCCCCGGAGACCAAACCCGGCGAGACGTTGGGCAAGGAGAGCCGCGACATCCAGTAGCACAGAGGTGGCCTCTGGAGGGAGAAGCAATCTCCCGTCCAATGACGAGACACCTGCTAGCTCGGAGTCGGTAGCTACTCCAGCCCCAAGGGCACCCAAGTGTCGGAGGGCCTCCGTGTCTGTACCAATGTACCCTGAGCCAGCGCGGTCCTCTCCCGAACCACTGCCGAATGCCCCACCACCTTCAGAAAGTAGTGCAGTTGAGGACAGCCAGGAAGAACAGCCAAATCACCAGGGAGATGCCAGCGCAGCAAATTGTGCTTATTGTAAGGGAGAATTAGTAGCCCTTAAAGATCCACTCCTTTGTAAGCACGATGGCCATATCCTGGGAAGTTGCCACCTGTGTGGGTTAAACATGAGGGACACCAGCTTTGTCTTCCCTGATGTAGGACAGTTCGTAGCAGGCCCCGTTAATGGCTCTCACCCGGGGACAGATGGCCCTGTGGAGATGAACCCCGGAAGCATGCTAAACCCTGTACCCCCGGCATCACCAAGACGCCAGACACCTTCTCCTCAAACTGAAGACTCCAGTGATCTGTGCCCCACATCTTCTCAATCTGCAAGCCACTCGACTCCAGCCCCACGAAATGAATATTCACCCACCACTCCCCAATATGAGGTTCCAGGTCCCGCAGCGTCTGAGGATGGTGGAGAACCTAATGACTACACTGCCCCTTTGACGTCCAGCCCTACGTCGCCTGGTGTGCCAAGATCAGCATCGGCACTGATGTGGATCTGCTACTACGTGAACATGATGAGAGAATTGGATGATCTCGAGTCCCTGATGAGACAACGAAATGATGACGACGAAGGAATCGGACCACTGGACTTTGACGAATTGGACAAATGGTGAAGGACGATATTTTCGGAGGGGGATGTTGTATACACTGGAAGTTCGAAAATATTATAATCAAAACCTGCTAAATAATATTTGATATTGTTTCTGTTTTTATCATTAATGGACCTGCTAAATAATATTTGATATTGTTTCTGATTTTTTATCATTAATTGTTTAATGTTTCGAACTTTAGTGAACCTGTATGCTTTTGATCATGCGCGTTTGAACTCACGAACAGCTGTGTGCTTGGATCTGAGAATGACCTTGAAGGCGCGCTCGTTTGAAGTCATGAGAAAGTGGCCATCTTGAACTTAGTTTGAACTTGTGCGCACGTGCTGACAAAATGGAGTGGATGTACTGACCTAATATGGTGAACCGGGCATCAGTGACGTAAAAAATGATGTAAGTGCTGACGCAATTGACACTAATATGATCTATCACCGAACATGTATCCTTTTGAGGGAAGGACTTCAAAAGGCCACCTGGAGAAAAACAAGATAAGTTATAGATATGACTAATTGGCTTGGCGTGAGAAAACGGATGTCGGTATGTCTTCAAAGCCGTGTGTGGCTATATAAGCGCTCGGAGATGTGACCCTGGGTTCTTGCTCTTTTTGGATCTTCGCCTGCGTCTGTCCGCTGTAAGTTTTTATCTTATCTTGGGACGGTGCTCTTGCTGTTTGCTCTCGGACCATTTGATTTTAACTCATCTTTTATTTCTCTCTTACTATTTTTGAATTAATCCTTTTCTTTGAAGTATTTTTAATTATACGGTCTTTGAAGTATTTTTGATTATATGGTTTTGAAGTATTTTTAATTATACGGTCTTTGAAGTATTTTTGATTATATGGTTTTGAAGTATTTTTAATTATACGGTTATTGAAGTATTTTTGATTATATGGTTTTGAAGTATTTTTAATTATACGGTTTTTGAAGTGTTTTTGATTATATGGTTTTGAAGTATTCTTAATTATACGGTTTTTGAAGTATTTTTGATTATATGGTTTTTGAAGTATATGTACTAGTACCAGCGTCTGGCGGTACTTTTGATATTGTTGGGTATCAGCGTCTGGCAATACCCTTGAGTTTATGGATTTTATTATTTTTGGTTGACTTTGTTTTTACTATTCTTTTATTAATTTTTTGAAGAAACATTTTTGTGACAAAAAACAAAATAAAATTGAGTACGAATTAAGTACTGAAAAGGCACAACGGCGTTGATCCCTGACTACTAAAGAATCAACTGGCTCCTACCTACTACCATCAATTGGGTTATAGGTGAGTTACTGTTTGATTTCCTCCTGTTGCACATTTAATGAGTGTCTCACATGGTAGCATTATTCCATCCTGAATTATTGTGTCAATGATTAGGTGGTAGTTTTAGGCATTTATGGGGAAAATGTTATTTGAAAGGAATGGATTTAGGATCCGATCATGAGTCCCTAAACGAAGTTAAGTAAAGAGACTACGGTAAGAGGTGTAGCATTGTAAGGTCAAGAACCTGTTTCTTAACAGGTCGGGCTAATTAAATAACCCGCTCAGTGAAGCGCCGACACTACTCACTAATATAATAAGGTATAGTTGATATGCTTATTATAGATTTAGAACCGTGTCCGCAACAAGAGGCTGACTGAGTTGATCAACCGAGGGGCCCTTTACCAGAGAGGCAAAGGGAGGTAGTGTGCTTGGAACTAGGGACAGCTTATGTTATAGCTAATCGCCTTGTACACAAGACCTTGAAAACCTAAACCCGACGACACCCACCTTATCTCAGGCTGTAAACGCGTTTTCTGCATTGCGCCATAACTTTGGAGGGAAGCTTCAGAACATGAAATTTTAACCTGCCACTATTGCAGAAAGGGTCCTTCTAGTAGTTGCACATCAAATCTAACCTGTCTGAAGTGTTTTTCCAAAGTTATCAACATTTTTATGTTTGGCGTTCCGGAATCGACCTTATCTCAGGCTGAAAACGCGTTTTACGCATTGTGCCATAACTTTGCAGGGAAGCTTCAGAAAATGAAAATTTCACCTCCCAGTATAGCAGAAAGGGTCTTTCTAGTAGTTGCACATTAAATCTAAGCTGTCAGAAGCGTTGTTCCAAAGTAATCAACATTTTTACGTTTGGCGTTTTGGAAACCACCTTATCTCAGGCTGAAAACGCGTTTTCTGCATTGTGCCATAACTTTGCAGGGAAGCTTTAGAACATGAAATATTCACTTGCCGCTATAGTAGAAAGGGTCTTTCTAGTAGTTGCACATCAAATCTAAGCTGTCTGTAGAGTTTTTCCTGAGTTATCAACATTTTTATGTTTGGCGTTCCGGAATCGACCTTATCTCAGGCAGAAAACGTGTTTTCTGCATTGTGCCATAACTTTGCAGGGAAGCTTTAGAAGATGAAATTTTCACCTCCCACTAGAGCAGAAAGGGTCTTTCTAGTAGTTGCACAACAAATCTAAGCTGTCTGAAGTGTTATTCGAAAGTTATCAACATTTTTATGTTTGGCGTTCCGGAATCGACCTTATCTCAGGATGAAAACGCGTTTTCTGCATTGTGCATAAACTTTTCAGGGAAGCTTCAGAATATGAAATTTTCACGTCCCACTATAGCAGAAAGGGTATTTCTAGTAGTTGCACATCAAATCTAAGCTGTCTGTAGAGTTTTTCCTGAGTTATCACCATTTTTATGTTTGGCGTTCCAGAAACAACCTTATCTCAGGCTGAAAACGCGTTTTCTGCATGGTGTCATCACTTTGCAGGAAAGCTGCAGAATATGAAATTTTCACCTCCCACTATAGCAGAAAGGGTCTTTCTAGTAGTTGCACAACAAATCTAAGCTGTCTGATGTGCTTTTCGAAAGTTATCAACATTTTTTTGCTTGGCGTTCAGGATCGCACCTTATTGAAAACGCATTTTCTGCATTGTGCCATAACTTTGCAGGGAAACTTCAGAACATGAAATTTTCACCTCCCACTATAGCAGAAATGGTCTTTCTAGTAGTTGCACATCAAATCTAAGCGGTCTGATGTGTTGTTCCAAAGTTATCAACATTTTTATGTTTGGCGTTCCGGAACTCTCCTTATCTCACGCTTAAAACGTGTTTTCTGCATTGTGCCATAACTTTGCAGGGAAGCTTTAGAACATTAAATATTCACTTGCCGCTATAGTAGAAAGGGTCTTTCTAGTAGTTGCACATCAAATCTAAGCTGTCTGTAGAGTTTTCCCTGAGTTATCAACATTTTTATGTTTGGCGTTCCGGAATCGACCTTATCTCAGGATGAAAACGCGTTTTCTGCATTGTGCCAAAACTTTTCAGGGAAGCTTCAGTATATGAAATTTTCACGTCCCACTATAGCAGAAAGGGTATTTCTAGTAGTTGCACATCAAATCTAAGCTGTCTGAAGTGTTTTTCCAAAGTTATCAACATTTTTATGTTTGGCGTTCTGGAACCCACCTTATCTCAGGCTGAAAACGCGTTTTCTGCATTGTGCCATAACTTTGCAGGGAGACTTCAGAACATGAAATTTTCTCCTCCCACTATAGCAGAAAGGGTCTTTCTCGTACTTGCACATCAAATCTAAGCTGTCTGAAGTGTTTTTCGAAGGCTTTCAACATTTTTATGTTTGGCGTTCCGGAACCCACCTTATCTCAGGCTGTAAACGCGTTTTCTGCAATGTGCCATAACTTTGCAGGGAAGCTTCAGAACATGAAATTTTCAACTTCCACTATAGCAGAAAGGCTCTTTCCAGCAGTTGCACATCAAATTTAAGCTGTCTGAAGTGTTTTTCCAAAGTTATCAACATTTTTATGTTTGGCGTTCCGGAACCCACCTTATCTCAGGCTGTAAACGCGTTTTCTGCATTGTGCCATAACTTTGGAGGGAAGCTTCAGAACATGAAATTTTAACCTGCCACTATTGCAGAAAGGGTCCTTCTAGTAGTTGCACATCAAATCTAAGCTGTTTGAAGTGTTTTTCGAAAGTTATCAACATTTTTATGTTTGGCGTTCCGGAAACAACCTTATCTTAGGCTGAAAACGCGTTTTCTGCTTGGTGTCATCACTTTGCAGGAAAGCTGCAGAATATGAAATTTTCACCTCCCACTATGGCAGAAAGGTTCTTTCTAGTAGTTGCACATCAAATCTAAGCGGTTTGAAGTGTTTTTCGAAAGCTATCAACATTTTTATGTTTGGTGTTCCGGAATCGACCTTATCTCATGCTGAAAACGCGTTTTCTGCATTGTGCCATAACTTTGCAGGAAAGCTGCAGAATATGAAATTTTCACCTCCCACTATAGCAGAAAGGGTCTTTCTAGTAGTTGCACATCAAATCGAAGCTGTCTGAAGTGTTTTTCCAAAGTTAGCAACACTTTTATGTTTGCCGTTCCGGAATCGACCTTATCTCAGGCTGAAAACAAGATTTACGCATTCTGCCATAACTTTGCAGGGAAGCTTCAGAACATGAAATTTTCACCTCCCACTATAGCAGAATGCGTCTTTCTAGTAGTTGCACATCAAATCTTAGCTGTCTGATGTGTTTTTCCAAAGTTCTCAACATTTTTATGTTTACCGTCCTGAAATCAACCTCATCTCAGGCTGAAAACGCGTTTTACGCATTGTGCCATAACTTTGCAGGGAAGCTTCAGAACATGAAATTTTAACTTCCCACTATAGCAGAAAGGGTCTTTCTGGTAGTTGCACATCAAATCTAAGCTGTCGAAATTGTTTTTCCAAAGTTATCAACATTTTTATGTTTGGCGTTCTGGAACCCACCTTATCTCAGGCTAAAAACGCGTTTTCTGAATAGTGCCAAAACTTTGCAGGGAGACTTCAGAACATGAAATTTTAACATCCCACTGTAGCAAAAAGGGTCTTTCTAGTAGTTGCACATCAAATCTAAGCTGTCTGAAGTGTTTTTCCAAAGTTATCAACATTCTTATGTTTGGCGTTCCGGAATCAACTTTATCTCAGGCTGAAAACGCGTTTTCTGCATTGTGCCATAACTTTGCAGGAAAGCTTCAGAACATGAAATTTTCACCTCCCACTATAGCAGAAAGGGTCTTTCTAGTAGTTGCACATCAAATCTAAGCTGTCTGTAGAGTTTTTCCTGAGTTATCAACATTTTTATGTTTGGGGTTCTGAAATCAACCTCATCTCAGGCTGAAAACGCGTTTTACGCATTGTACCATAACTTTGCAGGGAAGCTTCAGAACATGATATTTTCAACTCCCACGATAGCAGAAAGGGTGTTTCTCGTAGTTGCACATCAAATCTAAGCTGTCTGAAGTGTTTTTCCAAAGTTATCAACATTTTTATGTTTGGCATTCCAGAATCGACCTTATCTCTGGCTGAAAACGCGTTTTCTGCATTGTGATATAAGTTTGCCGGGAAGCTTCAGAACATGAAATTTTCTCATCCCACTATAGCAGAAAGGGTCTTTCTAGTAATTGCACATCAAATCTAAGCTGTCTGAAGTTTTTTTCCAAAGTTATCAACATTTTTATGTTTGGCGTTCCGGAACCCACCTTATCTCAGGCTGTAACCGCGTTTTCTACATTGTGCCATAACTTTGGAGGGAAGCTTCAGAACATGAAATTTTAACCTGCCACTATAGCAGAAAGGGACCTTCTAGTAGTTGCACATCAAATCTAACCTGTCTGAAGTGTTTTTCCAAAGTTATCAACATCCTTATGTTTGGCGTTCCGGAATCAACCTTATCTCAGGCTGAAAACGGGTTTTCTGCATTGTGCCATCACTTTGCAGGGAAGCTTCAGAACATTAAATTTTCAATTCCCACTACAGCAGAAAGGGTCTTTCTAGTAGTTGCACGTCAAATATAAGCTGTCTGAAGTGTTTTTCCGAAGTTATCAACATTTTTATGTTTGGCGTTCTGAAACCCACCTTATCTCAGGCTGAAAACGCGTTATCTGCATTGTGCCATAACTTTGCAGGAAAGCTGCAGAATATGAAATTTTCACCTCCCACTATAGCTGAAAGGGTCTTTCTAGTACTTACACAGCAAATCTAAGCTGTCTGAAGTGTTTTTCAGAAGTTATCAACATTTTTATGTTTGGCGTTCTGGAACCCACCTTATCTCAGGCTGTAAACGCGTTTTACGCATTGTGCCATAACAATCCATAAAGCTTCAGAACATGAAATTTTCACCTCCCACCATATCAGAAAGGGTCTTTCTAGTAGTTGCACTTCAAATCTAAGCTGTCTGAAGTGTTTTTCGAAAGTTATCAACATTTTTATGTTTGGCGTTCCGGAACCCACCTTATCTCAGGCTTAAAACGCGTTTTACGCAATGTGCCATAACTTTGCATAAAGCTTCAGAACATGAAATTTTCACCTCCCACTATAGCAGAAAGGGTCTGTCTTGTAGTTGCACATCAAATCTCAGCTGTCTGAAGTGTTTTTCCAAAGTTATCAACATTTTTATGTTTGGCGTTCCGGAATCGACCTCATCTCAGGCTGAACACCCGTTTTCTGCATTGTGCCATAACTTTGCAGGGAAGCTTCAGAAGATGAAATTTTCACCCCCCACTATAGCAGAAAGGGTCTTTCTAGTACTTGCACATCAAATCTAAGCTGTCTGAAGTGTATTTCAAAAGTTATCATATTTTTTACGTTTGGCGTTCCTGAATCGACCTTATCTCAGGCTGAAAATGCGTTTTACGCATTGTGCCATAACTTTGCAGGGAAGCTTCAGAACATCGAAATTTCAACTCCCACTATAGCAGAAAGGGTCTTTCTAGTAGTTGCACATCAAATCTAAGCTATCTTAAGTGTTTCTCCAAAGTTATCAACATTTTTATGTTTGGCGTTCCGGAATCGACCTTATCTCAGGCTGAAAACGCGTTTTACGCATGGTGCCATAACTTTGCAGGGAAGCTTCAGAACATCGAATTTTCACCTCCCACTATAGCAGAAACGGTCTTTCTCGTAATTGCACATCAAATCTAAGCTGTCTGAAGTGTTTTTCCAAAGTTATCAACATTTTTATGTTTGGCGTACCAGAATCTATCTTATCTCAGGCTGAAGATGTGTTTTCTGCATTGTGCCATAACTTTGCAGGGAAGCTTCAGAACATGAAATTTTAAACTTGCGCTAAAGCAGAAAAGGTCTTTCTAGTAGTTGGACATCAAATCTAAGCTGTCTGAAGTGTTTTTCCAAAGTTATCATCATTTTTATGTTTGGCGTTCTGGAACCCACCTTATCTCAGTCTGAAAATGTGTTTTCTGCATTGTGCCATAACTTCTCAGGGAAGCTTCAGAACAAGAAATTTTCAACCTCCCACTATAGCAGAAAGGGTCTTTCTAGTAGTTGCACATCAGATCTAAACTGTCCGAAATGTCTTTTGAAAGTTATCAACACTTTTATGTTTGGCATTCGGGAATCGACCTTATCTCAGGCTGAAAACGCGTTTTACGCATGGTGCCATAACTTTGCAGGGAAGCTTCAGAACATGACATTTTAAACTTCCACTATAGCAGAAAGGGTCTTTCTAGTAGTTGCACATCAAAGCTAAGCTGTCTGAAGTGTTTTTCCAAAGTTATCAACATTTTTATGTTTGGCGTTCCGGAATCGACCTTATCTCAGACTGAAAACGCGTTTTACGCATTATGCCATAGCTTTCGTGGGAAGCTTCAGAACATCGGATTTTCACCACCCACTATATCAGAAAGGGTCTTTCTAGTAGTTGCACATCAAATCTAAGCAGTCTGAAGTGTTTTTCCAAAGTTATCAACATTTTTATGTTTGGAGTTCTGGAATCGACCTTATCTCACGCTGAAAACGCGTTTTCTGCGTTGTGCCATAACTTTGCAGGGAAGCTTCAGAACATGAAATTTTAAACTTGCGCTATAGCAGAAAAGGTCTTTCTAGTAGTTGTACATCAAATTTATGCTGTCTGAAGTGTTTTTCCAAAGTTATCCACATTTTAATGTTTGGCGTTCTGGAATCGACCTTATCTCTGGCTGAAAACGCGTTTTACGCATTGTGCCATAACTTTGCATAAAGCTTCAGAACATGAAATTTTCACCTCCCACTATAGCAGAAAGGGTCTTTCTAGTAGTTGCAGATAAAATCTATGCTGTCTGAAATGTTTTTCCAAAGTTATCAACATTTTTTTGTTTGGCGTTCTGGAACCCACCTTATCTCAGTCTGAAAATGTGTTTTCTGCATTGTGCCGTAACTTTGCAGGGAAGCCTCAGAACATGAAATTTTCACCTCCCGCTATAGTAGAAAGGGTCTTTCTAGTAGTTGCACATCAAATCTAAGCTGTCTGAAGTGTTTTTCCAAAATTATCAACAGTTTTATGTTTGGCGTTCCGGAATCGACCTTATCTTAGGCTGAAAACGCTTTTTACGCATTGTGCCACAACTTTGCATAAAGCTTCAGAACATGAAATTTTCACCTCCCACTATAGCAGAAAGGGTCTTTCTAGTAGTTGCAGATAAAATCTAAGCTGTCTGAAATGTTTTTCCAAAGTTATCAACATTTTTTTGTTTGGCGTTCTGGAACCCACCTTATCTCAGTCTGAAAATGTGTTTTCTGCATTGTGCCGTAACTTTGCAGGGAAGCCTCAGAACATGAAATTTTCACCTCCCGCGATAGTAGAAAGGGTCTTTCTAGTAGTTGCACATCGGATCTAAGCTGTCTGAAGTGTCTTTTCAAAGTTATCAACACTTTTATGTTTGGCGTTCCGGAATCGACCTTATCTCAGGCTGTAAACGCGTTTTACGCATGGTGCCATAACTTTGCAAGGAAGCTTCAGAACATGCATTTTTCACCTCCCACAATGGCAGAAAGGGTCTTTCTAGTAGTTGCACATCAAATCTAAGCTGTCTGAAGTGTTTTTCCAAAATTATCAACAGTTTTATGTTTGGCGTTCCGGAATCGACCTTATCTCAGGCTGAAAACGTTTTTTCTGCATTGTGCCATAACTTTGCAGGGAAGCTTCAGAACATGAAATTTTAACATCCCACAATAGCAGAAAGGGTCTGTCTCGTAGTTGCTCATTAAAGCTAAGCTGTCTGAAGTGTTTTTCCAAACTGATCAACATTTTTATGTTTGGCGTTCCGGAACACATCATATCTCAGGCTGAAAACGCGTTTTAAGCATTGTGCCACAACTATGCATAAAGCTTAAGAACATGAAATTTTGACCTCCCACTATAGCAGAAAGGGTCTTTCTAGTAGTTTCACGTGAAATCTAAGCTGTCTGAAGTGTTTTTCCAAAGTTATCAACATTTTTATGTTTGGCGTTCCGGAATCGACTTTATCTCAGGCTGAATACCTTTTTTTCCGCATTGTGCCATAACTTTGCAGGAAACTTCAGAATTAGAAATTTTAACCTCCCACTGTTGCAGAAAGGGTCTGTCTTGTAGTTGCACATCAAATCGAAGCTGTCTGAAGTGTTTTTCCAAAGTTATCAACATTTTCATGTTTGCCGTTCTGGAACCCACCTTATCTCTGGCTGAAAACGCATTTTCTGCATTGTGCCATAACTTTGCAGGCACGCTTCAGAACATGAAATTTTCACATGCCACTATAGCAGAAACGGTCTTTCTAGTAGTTGCACATCAAATCTAATCTGTCTGAAGTGTTTTTCCAAAGTTTTCAAGATTTTTATGTTTGGCGTTCCGGAATCGACCATATCTCAGGCTGAAAACGCGTATTCTGCATTGTGCCTTAACTTTGCAGGGAAGCTTCAGAACATGAAATTTTCAGCTCCCACTATAGCAGAAATGGTCCTTCTAGTAGTTGCTCGTCAAATCTAAGCTGTCTGAAGTGTTTTTCCAAAGTTTTCAACATTTTTATGTTTGGCGTTCCGGAACCCAACTCATCTCAGGCTGAAAACGTGTTTTCTGCATTGTGCCATAACTTTGCAGGGAAGCTTCAGAACATGAAATTTTCACCTCCCACTATATCAGAAAGGATCTTTCTAGTAGTTGCACATCACATCTAAGCTGTCTGAAGTGTTTTTCCAAAGTTATCAACATTTTTATGTTTGGCGTTCCGGAATCGATCTTATCTCCGGCTGAATACGCGTTTTCTTCATTGTGCCATAACTTTGCAGGGAATTTTCAGAACATGAAATTTTCACCTCCCACGATAGCAGAAAGAGTCTTTCTAGTACTTGCACATTAAATCTAAGCTGTCTGAAGTGTTTTTCCATAGTTCTCAACATTCTTATGTTTGGCGTTCTGGAACCCACCTTATCTCAGGCTGAAAACGCGTTATGTGCATTGTCCCATAACTTTGCAGGTAAGCTTCAGAACATGAAATTTTCACCTCCCACTATAGCAGAAAGGGTCTTTCCAGTAGTTGCACATCAAATCTAAGCTGTCTGAAGGGTTTTTCGAAAGTTATCAACATTTTTATGTTTGGCGTTCCGGAATCAACCTAATCTCAGGATGAAAATGCGTTTTCTGCATTGTCCCATAACTTTGCAGGGAAGCTTCAGAACATGAAATTTTCACCCCCCCACTATAGCAGAAAGGGTCTGTCTTGTAGTTGCACATCAAATCTAAGCTGTCTGAAGTGTTTTTCCAAATTTATCAAAATTTTTATGTTTGGCGTTCCGGAACCCACCTTATCTCAGGCTGAAAACGCGTTTTCTCCATTGTGCCATAACTTTGCAGGGAAGCTTCAGAACATGAAATTTTCACCTCCCACTATAGCAGAAAGGGTCTTTCTAGTACTTGCAAATCTAAGCTGTCTGAAGTGTATTTCAAAAGTTATCATATTTTTTATGTTTGGCGTTCCTGAATCGACCTTATCTCAGGCTGAAAACGCGTTTAACGCATTGTTCCATAACTTTGCAGGGAAGCTTCAGAACATGAAATTTTCACCTCCCACAATCGCAGAAATGGTCTTTCTAGTAGTTGCACATCAAATCTAAGCTGTCTGAAGTGTTTATCCAAAGTTATCAACATTTTTATGTTTAACGTTCCGGAAACGACCTTTTCTCAGGGTGAAAACGCGTTTTCTGCATTGTGCCATAACTTTGCAGGGAAGCTTCAGAACATGAAATTTTAACCTCCCACTATAGCAGAAAGGGTCCTTCTAGTAGTTGCACATCAAATCTAAGCTGTCTGAAATGTTTTTCCAAAGTTATCAACATTTTAATGTTTGGCGTTCCGGAATTGACCTTATCTCAGGCTGAAAACGCGTTTTGCGGATTGTGCCATAACTTTGCATAAAGCTTCAGAACATGAAATTTTCACCTCCCACTATAGCAGAAAGGGTCTTTCTAGTAGCTGCACATCAAATCTAAGCTGTCTGAAATGTTTTTTCCAAAGTTATCAACATTTTTATGTTTGGCGTTCTGGAACCCACCTTATCACAGTCTGAAAATGTGTTTTTTGCATTGTGCCCTAACTTTGCAGGGATGCCACAGATCATGAAATTTTCACCTGCCGCATAGTAGAAAGGGTCGTTCTAGTAGTTGCACTTCAAATCTAAGCTCTCTGAAGTGTTTTTCGAAAGTTATCAACATTTTTATGTTTGGCGTTCCGGAACCCACCTTATCTCAGGCTGAAAACGCGTTTTCTCCATTGTGCCATAACTTTGGAGGGAAGCTTCAGAACATGAAATTTTCACCTCCCACTATAGCAGAAAGGGTCTTTCTAGTACTTGCACATCAAATCTAAGCTGTCTGAAGTGTATTTCAAAAGTTATCAACTTTTTTATGTTTGGCGTTCCGGAATCGACCTTATCTCAGGCTGAAAACGCGTTTTCGAAATTGTGCCATAACTTGGCAGGGAAGCTTCAGAACATGAAATTTCCACCTCCCACTATAGCAGAAAGGGTCTTTCTCGTAGTTGCACATCAAATCTAAGCTGTCTGATATGTTTTTCCAAAGTTATCTACTTTTTTCTGTTTGGCGTTCTGGAACCCACCTTATCACAGTCTGAAAACGCGTTTTCTGCATTGTGCCATAACTTTGCAGGGAAGCTTCAGAACATGAAATTTTCACACCCCACTATAGCAGAAAGGGTTTTTCTAGTAGTTGCACATCAGAGCTAAGCTCTCTGAAGTGTTTTTCCAAAGTTATCAACATTTTTATGTTTGGCGTACCGGAATCGACGTTATCTCAGACTGAAAACGCGTTTTACGCATTGTGCCATAACTTTGGAGGGAAGCATCAGAACATGAAATTTTCATCTCCCACTATAGCAGAAAGGGTCTTTCTAGTAGTTGCACATAAAATCTAAGCTGTCTGTAGAGTTTTTCCTGAGTTATCAACATTTTTATGTTTGGCGTTCTGAAATCAACCTCATCTCAGGCTGAAAATGCATTTTACGCATTGTGCCATAACTTTGCAGGGAAGCTTCAGAACATGATATTTTCACCTCCCACTATAGCAGAAAGGGTCTTTCTAGTAGTTGCACATCAAATCTAAGCGGTCTGATGTGTTTTTCCAAAGTTATCAACATTTTTATGTTTGGCGTTCCGGAACTCTCCTTATCTCACGCTTAAAACGCGTTTTCTGCATTGTGCCATAACTTTGCAGGGAAGCTTTAGAACATGAAATTTTCACCTCCCACTTCAGCAGAAAGGGTATATCTAGTAGTTGCACATCAAATCTAAGCTGTCTGTAGAGTTTTTCCTGAGTTATCAACATTTTTATGTTTGGCGTTCCGGAATCGACCTTATCTCACGCAGAAAACGTGTTTTCTGCATTGTGCCATAACTTTGCAGGGAAGCTTTAGAACATGCAATTTTCACCTCCAACTAGAGCAGAAAGGGTATTTCTAGTAGTTGCACAACAAATCTAAGCTGTCTGAAGTGTTTTTCGAAAGTTATCAACATTTTTATGTTTGGCGTTCCGGAATCGACCTTATCTCAGGATGAAAACGCGTTTTCTGCATTGTGCCAAAACTTTTCAGGGAAGCTTCAGAATATGAAATTTTCACGTCCCACTATAGCAGAAAGGGTATTTCTAGTAGTTGCACATCAAATCTAAGCTGTCTGTAGAGTTTTTCCTGAGTTATCAACATTTTTATGTTTGGCGTTCTGAAATCAACCTCATCTCAGGCTGAAAACGCGTTTTACGCATTGTGCCAAAACTTTGCAGGGAAGCTTCAGAACATGATATTATCACCTCCCACTAGAGCAGAAAGGGTATTTCTAGTAGTTGCACAACAAATCTAAGCTGTCTGAAGTGTTTTTCGAAAGTTATCAACATTTTTATGTTTGGCGTTCCGGAATCGACCTTATCTCAGGATGAAAAATCGTTTTCTGCATTGTCCCATAACTTTGCAGGGAAGCTTCAGAACATGAAATTCTGACCTCCCAATATAGCAGAAAGGGTCTTTCTAGTATTTGCGCATCAAATCTAAGCTGTCTGAAGTGTCTTTTCAAAGTTATCAACATTTTTATGTTTGGCGTTCCGTATCGCACCTTATTGAAAACGCATTTTCTGCATTGTGCCATAACTTTGCAGGGAAACTTCAGAACATGAAATTTTCACCTCCCACTATAGCAGAAAGGGTCTTTCTCGTAGTTGCATATCAAATCTAAGCTGTCTGAAGTGTTTTTCCAAAGTTATCAACACTTTTATGTTTGGCCTTCCTGAATCGACCTTATCTCAGGCTGAAAACGCGTTTCTTGCATTGTGGCATAACTTTGCAGGGAAGCTTCAGAACATGAAATTTTCACCTCCCACTGTAGCAGAAAGGGTCTTTCTCGTAGTTGCATATCAAATCTAAGCTGTCTGAAGTGTTTTTCCAAAGTTATCAACATTTTTATGTTTGACGTTCTGGAACCCACCTTATCTCAGGCTGAAAACGCGTTTTCTGCATTGTGCCAAAACTTTGAAGGTAAGCTCCAGAACATGAAATTTTCACCTCCAATATATAGCAGAAAGGGTCTTTCTCGTAGTTGCACATCAAATCTTAGCTGTCTGAAGTGTTTTTCCAAAGTTCTCAACATTTTTATGTTTGGCGTTCTGAAATCAACCTCATCTCAGGCTGAAAACGCGTTTTACGCATTGTGCCATAACTTTGCAGGGAAGCTTCAGAACAGGAAATTTTAACCTCCCACTACAGAAGAAAGGGTCTTTCTAGTAGTTGCACATCAAATCTAAGCTGTCGAAAGTGTTTTTCCAAAGTTATCAACATTTTTATGTTTGGCGTTTCGGAATCGACCTTATCTCAGCCTGAAAACGCGCTTTACATATTTTGCCATAACTTTGCAGGGAAGCTTCAGAACATGACATTTTCACCTCCCACTAATAGCAAAAAGGGTCTTTCTAGTAGTTGCACATCAAATCTAAGCTGTCTGAAGTGTTTTTCCAAAGTTATCAACATTCTTATGTTTGGCGTTCCGGAATCAACCTTATCTCAGGCTGAAAACGCGTTTTCTGCATTGTGCCATAACTTTGAAGGAAAGCTTCAGAACATGAAATTTTCTCCTCCCACTATAGCAGAAAGGGTCTTTCTAGTAGTTGCACAACAAATCTAAGCCGTCTGAAGTGCTTTTCGAAAGTTATCAACATTTTTATGTTTGCCGTTCCGGATCGCACCTTATTGAAAACGCATTTTCTGCATTGTGCCATAACTTTGCAGGGAAACTTCAGAACATGAAATTTTCACCTCCCACTATAGCAGAAAGGGTCTTTCTCGTAGTTGCATATCAAATCTAAGCTGTCTGAAGTGTTTTTCCAAAGTTATCAACACTTTTATGTTTGGCGTTCCTGAATCGACCTTATCTCAGGCTGAAAACGCGTTTCTTGCATTGTGGCATAACTTTGCATGGAAGCTTCAGAACATGAAATTTTCACCTCCCACTATAGCAGAAAGGGTCTTTCTCGTAGTTGCATATCAAATCTTAGCTGTCTGAAGTGTTTTTTCAAATTTCTCAACATTTTTATGTTTGGCGTTCTGAAATCAACCTCATCTCAGGCTGAAAACGCGTTTTACGCATTGTGCCATAACTTTGCAGGGAAGCTTCAGAACATGAAATTTTAACCTCCCACTATAGCAGAAAGGGTCTTTCTAGTAGTTGCACATCAAATCTAAGCTGTCGAAAGTGTTTTTCCAAAGTTATCAACATTTTCATGTTTGGCGTTTCGGATTCGACCTTATCTCAGCCTGAAAACGCGCTTTACATATTTTGCCATAACTTTGCAGGGAAGCTTCAGAACATGACATTTTCACCTCCCACTATAGCAGAAAGGGTCTTTCTAGTAGTTGCACATCAAATCTAAGCTGTCTGAAGTGTTTTTCCAAAGTTATCAACATTTTTATGTTTGGCGTTCTGGAACCCACCTTATCTCAGGCTGAAAACGCGTTTTCTGGATAGTGCCATAACTTTGCAGGGAGACTTCAGAACATGAAATTTTCTCCTCCCACTATAGCAGAAAGGGTCTTTCTAGTAGTTGCACATCAAATCTAAGCTGTCGAAAGTGTTTTTCCAAAGTTATCAACTTTTTTATGTTTGGCGTTCCGGAATCGACCTTATCTCAGGCTGAAAACGCGTTTTCGGAAATGTGCCATAACTTGGCAGGGAAGCTTCAGAACATGAAATTTCCACCTCCCACTATAGCAGAAAGGGTCTTTCTCGTAGTTGCACATCAAATCTAAGCTGTCTGATATGTTTTTCCAAAGTTATCTACTTTTTTCTGTTTGGCGTTCTGGAACCCACCTTATCACAGTCTGAAAACGCATTTTCTGCATTGTGCCATAACTTTGCAGGGAAACTTCAGAACATGAAATTTTCACCTCCCACTATAGCAGAAAGGGTCTTTCTCGTAGTTGCATATCAAATCTAAGCTGTCTGAAGTGTTTTTCCAAAGTTATCAACACTTTTATGTTTGGCGTTCCTGAATCGACCTTATCTCAGGCTGAAAACGCGTTTCTTGCATTGTGGCATAACTTTGCAGGGAAGCTTCAGAACATGAAATTTTCACCTCCCACTGTAGCAGAAAGGGTCTTTCTCGTAGTTGCATATCAAATCTAAGCTGTCTGAAGTGTTTTTCCAAAGTTATCAACATTTTTATGTTTGACGTTCTGGAACCCACCTTATCTCAGGCTGAAAACGCGTTTTCTGCATTGTGCCAAAACTTTGAAGGTAAGCTCCAGAACATGAAATTTTCACCTCCAATATATAGCAGAAAGGGTCTTTCTCGTAGTTGCACATCAAATCTTAGCTGTCTGAAGTGTTTTTCCAAAGTTCTCAACATTTTTATGTTTGGCGTTCTGAAATCAACCTCATCTCAGGCTGAAAACGCGTTTTACGCATTGTGCCATAACTTTGCAGGGAAGCTTCAGAACAGGAAATTTTAACCTCCCACTATAGAAGAAAGGGTCTTTCTAGTAGTTGCACATCAAATCTAAGCTGTCGAAAGTGTTTTTCCAAAGTTATCAACATTTTTATGTTTGGCGTTTCGGAATCGACCTTATCTCAGCCTGAAAACGCGCTTTACATATTTTGCCATAACTTTGCAGGGAAGCTTCAGAACATGACATTTTCACCTCCCACTAATAGCAAAAAGGGTCTTTCTAGTAGTTGCACATCAAATCTAAGCTGTCTGAAGTGTTTTTCCAAAGTTATCAACATTCTTATGTTTGGCGTTCCGGAATCAACCTTATCTCAGGCTGAAAACGCGTTTTCTGCATTGTGCCATAACTTTGAAGGAAAGCTTCAGAACATGAAATTTTCTCCTCCCACTATAGCAGAAAGGGTCTTTCTAGTAGTTGCACAACAAATCTAAGCCGTCTGAAGTGCTTTTCGAAAGTTATCAACATTTTTATGTTTGCCGTTCCGGATCGCACCTTATTGAAAACGCATTTTCTGCATTGTGCCATAACTTTGCAGGGAAACTTCAGAACATGAAATTTTCACCTCCCACTATAGCAGAAAGGGTCTTTCTCGTAGTTGCATATCAAATCTAAGCTGTCTGAAGTGTTTTTCCAAAGTTATCAACACTTTTATGTTTGGCGTTCCTGAATCGACCTTATCTCAGGCTGAAAACGCGTTTCTTGCATTGTGGCATAACTTTGCATGGAAGCTTCAGAACATGAAATTTTCACCTCCCACTATAGCAGAAAGGGTCTTTCTCGTAGTTGCATATCAAATCTTAGCTGTCTGAAGTGTTTTTCCAAATTTCTCAACATTTTTATGTTTGGCGTTCTGAAATCAACCTCATCTCAGGCTGAAAACGCGTTTTACGCATTGTGCCATAACTTTGCAGGGAAGCTTCAGAACATGAAATTTTAACCTCCCACTATAGCAGAAAGGGTCTTTCTAGTAGTTGCACATCAAATCTAAGCTGTCGAAAGTGTTTTTCCAAAGTTATCAACATTTTTATGTTTGGCGTTTCGGAATCGACCTTATCTCAGCCTGAAAACGCGCTTTACATATTTTGCCATAACTTTGCAGGGAAGCTTCAGAACATGACATTTTCACCTCCCACTATAGCAGAAAGGGTCTTTCTAGTAGTTGCACATCAAATCTAAGCTGTCTGAAGTGTTTTTCCAAAGTTATCAACATTTTTATGTTTGGCGTTCTGGAACCCACCTTATCTCAGGCTGAAAACGCGTTTTCTGGATAGTGCCATAACTTTGCAGGGAGACTTCAGAACATGAAATTTTCTCCTCCCACTATAGCAGAAAGGGTCTTTCTAGTAGTTGCACATCAAATCTAAGCTGTCGAAAGTGTTTTTCCAAAGTTATCAACTTTTTTATGTTTGGCGTTCCGGAATCGACCTTATCTCAGGCTGAAAACGCGTTTTCGGAAATGTGCCATAACTTGGCAGGGAAGCTTCAGAACATGAAATTTCCACCTCAAACTATAGCAGAAAGGGTCTTTCTCGTAGTTGCACATCAAATCTAAGCTGTCTGATATGTTTTTCCAAAGCTATCTACTTTTTTCTGTTTGGCGTTCTGGAACCCACCTTATCACAGTCTGAAAACGCGTTTTCTGCATTGTGCCATAACTTTGCAGGGAAGCTTCAGAACATGAAATTTTCACATCCCACTATAGCAGAAAGGGTTTTTCTAGTAGTTGCACATCAGAGCTAAGCTGTCTGAAGTGTTTTTCCAAAGTTATCAACATTTTTATATTTGGCGTTCCGGAATCGACCTTATCTCAGGATGAAAAATCGTTTTCTGCATTGTCCCATAACTTTGCAGGGAAGCTTCAGAACATGAAATTCTGACCTCCCAATATAGCAGAAAGGGTTTTTCTAGTAGTTGCACATCAGAGCTAAGCTGTCTGAAGTGTTTTTCCAAAGTTATCAACATTTTTATGTTTGGCGTTCCGGAATCGACGTTATCTCAGACTGAAAACGCGTATTACGCATTGTGCCATAACTTTGGAGGGAAGCATCAGAACATGAAATTTTCATCTCCCACTATAGCAGAAAGGGTCTTTCTAGTAGTTGCACATCAAATCGAAGCTGTCTGTAGAGTTTTTCCTGAGTTATCAACATTTTTATGTTTGGCGTTCTGAAATCAACCTCATCTCAGGCTGAAAATGCATTTTACGCATTGTGCCATAACTTTGCAGGGAAGCTTCAGAACATGATATTTTCACCTCCGACTATAGCAGAAAGGGTCTTTCTAGTAGTTGCACATCAAATCTAAGCGGTCTGATGTGTTGTTCCAAAGTTATCAACATTTTTATGTTTGGCGTTCCGGAACTCTCCTTATCTCAGGATGAAAACGCGTTTTCTGCATTGTGCCAAAACTTTTCAGGGAAGCTTCAGAATATGAAATTTTCACGTCCCACTATAGCAGAAAGGGTATTTCTAGTAGTTGCACATCAAATCTAAGCTGTCTGTAGAGTTTTTCCTGAGTTATCAACATTTTTATGTTTGGCGTTCTGGAATCGACCTTATCTCAGGCTGAAAACGCGTTTTACGCATTGTGCCATAACTTTGCATAAAGCTTCAGAACATGATAATTTCACCTCCCACTAGAGCAGAAAGGGTATTTCTAGTAGTTGCACAAGAAATCTAAGCTGTCTGAAGTGTTTTTCGAAAGTTATCAACATTTTTATATTTGGCGTTCCGGAATCGACCTCATCTCAGGATGAAAAATCGTTTTCTGCATTGTCCCATAACTTTGCAGGGAAGCTTCAGAACATGAAATTTTGACCTCCCACTGTAGCAGAAAGGGTCGTTCTAGTAGTTGCACATCAAATCTAAGCTGTCTGATGTGTTTTTCCAAAGTTATCAACATTCTTATGTTTGGCGTTCCGGAATCAACCTTATCACAGGCTGAAAACGCGTTTTCTGCATTGTGCCATAACTTTGCAAGGAAGTTTCAGAACATGAAATTTTCACCTCCCACTATAGCAGAAAGGGTCTTTCTAGTCGTTGCACATCAAATCTAAGCTGTCTGAAGTGCTTTTCCAAAGTTATCAACATTTTTATGTTTGGCGTTCCGGAACCCACCTCATCTCAGGCTGAAAACGCATTTTCTGCTTTGTGCCATAACTTTGCTGGGAATCTTTAGAACATGAAATTTTAACCTCCCACTATAGCAGAATGGGTCTTTCTCGTACTTGTACATCAAATCTAAGCTGTCTGAAGTGTTTTTCCGAAGTTATCAACATTTTTATGTTTGGCGTTCCGGAATTGACCTTATCTCAGGCTGAAGACGCGTTTTACGCATTGTGCCAAAACTTTGCAGGGAAGTTCCAGAAAATGAATTTTTTGCCTCCCACTATAGCAGAATGGGTTTTTCGAGGAGTTGCCCATCAAATCTAAGCTGTCTGAAGTGTTTTTCGAAAGTTAACAACATTTTTAAGTTTGGCGTTCCGGAATCGACCTTATCTCAGGCTGAAAACGCGTTTTACGCATTGTCCCATAACTTTCCAGGGAAGCTTCAGAACATGAAATTTTTACCTCCCACTATAGCAGAAAGGGTCTTTCTAGTAGTTGCACATCAAATCTAAGCTGTCTGAAGTGGTTTTCCAAAGTTATCAACATTTTTATGTTTGGCGTTCCGGAACCCACCTTTTTTCAGGCTGAAAACGGGTTTTCTGCATTGTGCCATAACTTTGCAGGGAAGCTTCAGAACATGAAATTTTCACCTCCCACTATAACAGACAGGGTCTTTCTAGTAGTTGCACATCAAATCTAAGTTGTCTGAAGTGTTTTTCAAAAGCTATCAACATTTTTTAGGTTGGCGTTCCGGAAACGACCTTATCTGGGGCTGAAAACGCGTTTTCTGCATTGTGCCATAACTTTCCAGGGAAGCTTCAGAACATGAAATTTTTACCTCCCACTATGGCAGAAAGGGTCTTTCTAGTAGTTGAACATCAAATCTAAGCTGTCTGAAGTGTTTTTCCAAAGTTATCAACATTTTTACGTTTGGCGTTCCGGAACCCACCTTATCTCAGGCTGAAAACGCGTTTTGTGCATTGTGCCATTAATTCTCAGGGAAGATTCAGAAAATGAAATTTTCACCTCCCACTATAGCAGAAAGGGTCTTTCTAGTAGTTGCACATCAAATCTAAGCTGTCTGAAGTGTTTTTCCAAAGTTATCAACATTTTTATGTTTGGCGTTCTGGAATCGACCTTATCTCAGGCTGAAAACGCGTTTTACGCATTGGGCAATAACTTTGCAGGGAAGCTTCAGAAAATGAAATTTTCAACTCCCACTGTAGCAGAAAGGGTCTTTCAAGTCGTTGCACATCAAATCTAAGCTGTCTGAAGTGTTTTTCTAAAGTTATCAACATTTTTAAGTTTGGCGTTCCGGAACCCACCTTATCTAAGGCTGAAAACGCATTTTCTGCATTGTGCCATTAATTCTCAGGGAAGATTCAGAAAATGAAATTTTCACCTCCCACTATAGCGGAAAGGGTCTTTCTAGTAGTTGCACATCAAATCTAAGCTGTCTGAAGTGTTTTTCCAAAGTTATCAACATTTTTTTGTTTGGCGTTCTGGAATCGACCTTATCTCAGGCTGAAAACGCGTTTTACGCATTGGGCAATAACTTTGCAGGGAAGCTTCAGAAAATGAAATTTTCAACTCCCACTGTAGCAGAAAGGGTCTTTCAAGTCGTTGCACATCAAATCTAAGCTGTCTGAAGTGTTTTTCCAAAGTCATAAACATTTTTATGTTTGGCGTTCCGGAACCCACCTTATCTCAGGCTGAAAACGCGTTTTCTGCATTGTGCCATAACTTTGCACGGAAGCTTCAGAACATGAAATTTTCACCTCCCACTATAGCAGAAAGGGTCTTTCTAGTCGTTGCACATCAAATATAAGCTGTCTGAAATGTTTTTCCAAAGTTATCAACATTTTTATGTTTGGCGTTCCGGAATCGACCTTATCTCAGGCTGAAGTCGCGTTTTACGCATTGTGCCATAACTTTGCAGGGAAGTTCCAGAAAATGAAATTTTCACCTCCCACTATAGCAGAAAGGGTTTTTCTAGTAGTTGCACATCAAATCTAAGCTGTCTGAAGTGTTTTTCTAAAGTTATCAACATTTTTAAGTTTGGCGTTCCGGAACCCACCTTATCTAAGGCTGAAAACGCATTTTCTGCATTGTGCCATAACTTTGCAGGGAAGCTTCAGAACATGAAATTTTCACCTCCCACTATAGCAGAAAGGGTCTTTCTTGTAGTTCCACATCAAATCTTAGCTGTCTGAAGTGTTTTTCGAAAGTTATCAACATTTTTATGTTTGGCGTTCCGGAATCGACCTTATCTCAGGCTGAAAACGCGTTTAACGCATTGTCCCATAACTTTCCAGGGAAGCTTCAGAACATGAAATTTTTACCTCCCACTATAGCAGAAAGGGTCTTTCTAGTAGTTGCACATCAAATCTAAGCTGTCTGAAATGTTTTTCCAAAGTTATCAATATTTTTATGTTCGGCGTTCCGGAATCGACCTTATCTCAGGCTGAAGACGCGTTTTACGCATTGTGCCATAACTTTGCAGGGAAGTTCCAGAAAATGAAATTTTCACCTCCCACTATAGCAGAAAGAGTTTTTCTAGTAGTTGCACATCAAATCTAAGCTGTCTGAAGTGTTTTTCGAAAGTTATCAACATTTTTATGTTTGGCGTCCCGGAATCGACCTTATGTCAGGTTGAAAAATTTTTTTCTGCATTGTCCCATAACTTTCCAGGGAAGCTTCAGAACATGCAATTTTGACCTCCCACTATAGCAGAAAGGGTCTTTCTAGTAGTTGCACATCAAATCTAAGCTGTCTGAAGTGCTTTTCAAAAATTATCAACATTTTTATGTTTGGCGTTCCGGAACACACCTTATCTCAAGTTGAAAACGCGTTTTCTGCATTGTGCCATTACTTTGCAGGGAAGCTTCAGAACATGAAATTTTCACCTCCCACTTTAGCAGAAAGGGTTTTTCTAGTTGTTGCACATTAAATCTAAGCTGTCTGAAGTGTTTTTCCAAAGTTATCAACATTTTTACGTTTGCCTCTCCGGAACCCACATTATCTCGGGCTGAAAACGCGTTTTCTGCATTGAGCCATTACTTTGCAGGGAAGCTTCAGAACATGAAATTTTAACCTCCCACTGTAGCAGAAAGGGTCTTTCTAGTAGATGCACATCAAATCTAAGCTGTCTGAAGTGTTTTTCCAAAGTTATCAACATTTTTAAGTTTGGCGTTCCGGAACCCACCTTATCTCAGGCTGAAAACGCGTTTTGTGCATTGTTCCTTAACTTTGCAGGGAAGCATCAGAACATGAAATTTTCAGCTCCCACTATGACAAACACGGTCTTTCTAATAGTTGCACATCAAATCTAATCTGTCTGAAGTGTTTTTCGAAAGTTATCAACATTTTTATGTTTGCCGTTCCGGAACCCTCCTTGTCTCAGGCTGAAAACGCGTTTTCTGCATTGTGCCATAACTTTTAAGGAAAGCTTCAGAACATGAAAGTTTCACCTCCCACTATAGCAGAAAGGGTCTTTTTAGTAGTTACACATCAAATCTAATCTGTCTGAAGTGTTTTTCGAAAGTTATCAACATTTTTATGTTTGGCGTTCCGGAACCCTCCTTGTCTCAGGCTGAAAACGCGTTTTCTGCATTGTGCCATAACTTTTAAGGAAAGCTTCAGAACATGAAAGTTTCACCTCCCACTATAGCAGAAAGTGTTTTTCTAGTGGTTGCACATCAAATCTAAGCTGTCTGAAGTGTTTTTTGAAAGTTATCAACATTTTTAAGTTTGGCGTTCCGGAACCCACCTTATCTAAGGCTGAAAACGCGTTTTCTGCATTGTGCCATAACTTTGCAGGGAAGCTTCAGAACATGAAATTTTCACCTCCCACTATAGCAGAAAGGGTCTTTCTAGTCGTTGCACATTAAATATAAGCTGTCTGAAGTGTTTTTCCAAAGTTATCAACATTTGTACGTTTGCTGCTCCGGAACCCACATTATCTCGGGCTGAAAACGCGTTTTCTGCATTGTGCCATAACTTTGCAGGGAAGCTTCAGAACATGAAATTTTAACCTCCCACTGTGGCAGAAAGGGTCTTTCTAGTAGTTGCACATCAAATCTGAGCTGTCTGAAGTGTTTTTCCAAAGTTATCAACATTTTTAAGTTTGGCGTTCCGGAATCCACTTTATCTCAGGCTGAAAACGCGTTTTCTGCATTGTTCCTTAACTTTGCAGGGAAGCATCAGAACATGAAATTTTCAGCTCCCACCATGACAAACAGGGTCTTTCTAATAGTTGCACATCAAATCTAAGCTGTCTGAAGTGTTTTTCCAAAGTTATCAACATTTTTACGTTTGCTGCTCCGGAACCCACATTATCTCGGGCTGAAAACGCGTTTTCTGCATTGTGCCATAACTTTGCAGGGAAGCTTCAGAACATGAAATTTTAACCTCCCACTATAGCAGAAAGGGTCTTTTTAGTAGTTACACATCAAATCTAAGCTGTCTGAAGGGTTTTTCCAAAGTTATCAACATTTTTATGTTTGGCGTTCCGGAACCCACCTTATCTCAGGCTGAAAACGCGTTTTCTGCATTGTCCCTTAACTTTGCAGGGAAGCATCAGAACATAAAATTTTCAGCTCCCACTATGACAAACAGGGTCTTTCTAATAGTTGCACATCAAATCTAATCTGTCTGAAGTGTTTTTCGAAAGTTATCAACATTTTTATGTTTGGCGTTCCGGAACCCTCCTTGTCTCAGGCTGAAAACGCGTTTTCTGCATTGTCCCATAACTTTGAAGGAAAGCTTCAGAACACGAAAGTTTCACCTCCCACTATAGCAGAAAGGGTCTTTCTAGTAGTTGCACATCAAATCTAAGCTGTCTGAAGTGTTTTTCGAAAGTTATCAACATTTTTATGTTTGGCGTTCCGGAACCCACCTTATCTCAGGCTGAAAACGCGTTTTCTGCATTGTCCCATAACTTTGAAGGAAAGCTTCAGAACATGAAAGTTTCACCTCCCACTATAGCAGAAAGGGTTTTTCTAGTAGTTGCACATCAAATCTAAGCTGTCTGAAGTGTTTTTCCAAAGTTATCAACATTTTTATGTTTGGCGTTCCGGAATCGACCTTATCTCAGGCTGAAAACGCGTTTTACGCATTGTCCCATAACTTTCCAGGGAAGCTTCAGAATATGAAATTTTTACCTCCCATTATGGCAGAAAGGGTCTTTCTAGTAGTTGCACATCAAATCTAAGCTGTCTGAAGTGTTGTTCCAAAGTTATCAACATTTTTACGTTTGGCGTTCCGGAACCCACCTTATCTCGGGCTGAAAACGCGTTTTCTGCATTGTGCCATAACTTTGCAGGGAAGCTTCAGAACATGAAATGTTCATCTCCCACTATAGCAGAAAGGGTCTTTCTAGTATTTGCACATCAAATTAAAGCTGTCTGAAGTGTTTTTCGAAAGTTATCAACATTTTTATGTTTGGCGTTCCGGAAGCCACCTTACCTCAGGCTGAAACGCGTTTTCTGCATTGTTCCATAACTTTGCAGGGAAGCTTCAGAACATGAAATTGTCAGTTCCCACAATAGCAGAAAGGGTCTTTCTAGTAGTTGGACATCAAATCTAAGCTGTCTGAAATGTTTTTTCCAAAGTTATGAACATTTTTATGTTTGGCGTTCCGGAACCCACCTTATCTCAGGCTGAAGACGTGTTTTCAGCATTGTGCCATAACTTTGCAGGGAAGCTTCAGAACATGAAATTTTAACCTCCCACTATTGCAGAAAGGGTCTTTCTAGTAGTTGCACATCAAATCTAAGCTGTCTGAAGCGTTTTTTCCAAAGTTATCAACATTTTTATGTTTGGCGTTCCGGAATCGACCTTATCTCAGGCTGAAAACGCGTTTTCTGCATTGTGCCATAACTTTGCAGGGAAGCTTCAGAACATGAAATTTTCTGCTCCCACTATAGCAGAAAGGGTCTTTGTAGTAGTTGCACATCAAATCTAAGCTGTCTGATATGTTTTTTCCAAAGTTATCAACATTTTTATGTTTGGCGTTCCGGAACTCAGCTTATCTCAGGCTGAAAACGTGTTTTCTGCATTGTCCCCTAACTTTGCAGGGAAGCTTCAGAACATTAAATTTTCACTTCCCACAATAGCAGAAAGTGTCTTTCTAGTAGTTGCAGATCAAATCTAAGCTGTATGAAGTTTTTTTCCAAAGCTTTCAACATTTTTATGTTTGGCGTTCCGGAATCAACCTTATCTCAGGCTGAAAACGCGTTTTCTGCTTTATGCCATAACTTTGCTGGGAAGCTTCAGAACATGAAATTTTAACCACCCACTGTAGCAGAAAGGCTCTTTCTAGTAGTTGCACATCAAATCTAAGCTGTCTGAAGTGTTTTTCCAAAGTTATCAACATTTTTATGTTTGGCGTTCCGGAACCCACCTTATCTCAGGCTGAAAACGCGTTTTCTGCATTGTTCCTTAACTTTGCAGGGAAGCATCAGAACATAAAATTTTCTGCTCCCACTATGACAAACAGGGTCTTTCTAATAGTTGCACATCAAATCTAAGCTGTCTGAAGTGTTTTTTCCAAAGTTATCAACATTTTTATGTTTGGCGTTCCGGAACCCACCTTATCTCAGGCTGAAAACGCGTGTTCTGCATTGTGCCATAACTTTGCAGGGAAGCTTCAGAACATGAAATTTTCTGCTCCCACTATAGCAGAAAGGGTCTTTGTAGTAGTTGCACATCAAATCTAAGCTGTCTGATATGTTTTTTCCAAAGTTATCAACATTTTTATGTTTGGCGTTCCGGAACCCACCTTACCTCAGGCTGAAAACGCGTTTTCTGCATTGTCCCAAAACTTTGCAGGGAAGCTTCAGAACATGAAATTGTCAATTCCCACAATAGCAGAAAGGGTCTTTCTAGTAGTTGCACATCAAATCTAAGCTGTCTGAAATGTTTTTTCCAAAGTTATGAACATTTTTATGTTTGGCGTTCCGGAACCCACCTTATCTCAAGCTGAAGACGCGTTTTCTGCATTGTGCCATAACTTTGCAGGGAAGCTTCAGAACATGAAATTTTAACCTCCCACTGTAGCAGAAAGGGTCTTTCTAGTAGTTGCACATCAAATCTAAGCTGTCTGAAGTGTTTTTCGAAAGTTATCAACATTTTTATGTTTGGCGTTCCGGAATCGACCTTATCTCAGGCTGAAAACGCGTTGTCTGCATTGTGCCATAACTTTGAAGGAAAGCTTCAGAACATCAAAGTTTCACCTCCCACTATACCAGAAAGGGTCTTTCTTGTAGTTGCACATCAAATATAAGCTGTCTGATGTGTTTTTCCAAAGTTATCAACATTTTTATGTTTGGCGTTCCGGAACCCACCTTATCTCAGGCTGAAAACGCGTTTTCTGCATTGTGCCATAACTTTGCAGGAAAGCTTCAAAAATGAAATTTTCACCTCCCTCTATAGCAGAAAGGGTTTTTCTAGTAGTTGCACCTCAAATCTAAGCTCTCTGAAGTGTTTTTCCAAAGTTATCAACATTTTTATTTTTGGCGTTCCAGAAAACATCTTATCTCAGGCTGAAAACACGTTTTCTGCATTGCGCCGTAACTTTGCAGAGAAGCTTCAGAAAATAAAAATTTCACTTCCAACTACAACAGAAAGGGTGTTTCTAGCAGTTGCACATCAAATCTAAGCTGTCTGAAGTGTTTTTCAAATGTTATCAACATTTTTATGTTTGGCGTTCCGGAATCAACCTTATCTCAGGCTGAAAACGTGTTTTACGCATTGTGCCATAACTTTACAGGGAAGCTTCAGAACATGAAATGTTCACCTCCCCCTGTAGCAGAAAGGGTCTTTCTAGTAGTTGCACATCAAATCTAAACTGTCTGAAATGTTTTTTCCAAAGTTATCAACAATTTTATGTTTGGCGTTCCGGAACCCACCTTATCTCAGACTGAAAACGCGTTTGCTGCATTATGCCATAACTTTGAAGGAAAGCTTCAGAACACGAAAGTTTCACCTACCACTATAGCAGAAATTGTCTTTCTAGTGGTTGCACATCAAATATAAGCTGTCTGAAGTGTTTTTCCAAAGTTAGCAACATTTTAATGTTTGGTGTTCCGGAATCGACCTTTTCTCAGCCTGAAAACGCGTTTTACGCATTGTGCCATTACTTCTCAGGGAAGCTTCAGAACATGAAATGTTCACCTCCCACTATAGCAGAAAGGGTCTTTCTAGTAGTTGCACATCAAATCTAAGCTGTCTGAAGTGTTTTTCCAAAGTGATCAACATTTTTACGTTTGGCGTTTCGGAACCCACCTTATCACAGGCTGAAAACGCGTTTTCTGCATTGTGCCATAACTTCTCAGGGAAGCTTCAGAACATGAAATGTTCACCTCCCACTATAGCAGAAAGGGTCTTTCTAGTAGTTGCACATCAAATCTAAGCTGTCTGAAGTGTTTTTCCAAAGTGATCAACATTTTTACGTTTGGCGTTTCGGAACCCACCTTATCACAGGCAGAAAACGCGTTTTCTGCATTGTGCCATAACTTCTCAGGGAAGCTTCAGAACATGAAATGTTCACCTCCCACAAAAGCAGAAAGGGTCTTTCTAGTAGTTGCACATCAAATCTAAGCTGTCTGAAGTGTTTTTCCAAAGTTATCAACATTTTTATGTTTGGCGTTCCGAAACCCACCTTATCTCAGGCTGAAAAGCGTTTTTGTGCATTGTGCCATAACTTTTCAGGGAAGCTTCAGAAAATGAAATTTTCACCTCCCACTATAGCAGAAAGGGTCTTTCGAGTAGTTGCACATCAAATCTAAGCTGTCTGAAATGTTTTTCGAAAGTTATCAACATTTTTATGTTTGGCGTTCCGGAACCCACCTTATCTCAAGCTGAAAACGCGTTTTCTGCATTGTGCCATAACTTTGCAGGGAAGTTTCAGAACATGAAATTTTCACGTCCTACTATAGCAGAAAGGGTCTTTCTAGTAGTTGCACATCAAATCTAAGCTGTCTGATGTGTTTTTCCTAAGTTAATAACATTTTTATGTTTGGCGTTCCGAAATCGACCTTATCTCAGGCTGAAAACACATTTTACGCATTGTGCCATAACTTTGCAGGGAACCTTTAGAACATGAAATTTTCACCTCCCACTATAGCAGAAAGGGTCTTTCTAGTAGTTGCATATCAAATCTAAGCTGTCTGAAGTGCTGTTCCAAAGTTATCAACATTTTTACGTTTGGCGTTTCGGAAACCACCTTATCTCAGGCTGAAAACGCGTTTTCTGCATTGTGCCATAACTTCTCAGGGAAGCTTCAGAACATGAAATGTTCACCTCCCACTATAGCAGAAAGGGTCTTTCTAGAAGTTGCACATCAAATCTAAGCTGTCTGAAGTGTTTTTCCAAAGTTATCAACATTTTTATGTTTTGGTGTTACAGAATCGACCTTATTTCAGGATAAAAAATTGTTTTCTGCATTGTCCCATGACTTTCCAGGGAAGCTTCAGAACATGAAATTTTGACCTAACACGATAGCAGAAAAGGTCTTTCTAGTAGTTGCACATCAAATCTAAGCTGTCTGAAGTGTTTTTCGAAAGTTATCAACATTTTTATGTTTGGCGTTCCGGAATCGACCTTATCTCAGGCTGAAAACGCGTTTTCTGCATTGTGCCATAACTTTGAAGGAAAGCTTCAGAACATCAAAGTTTCACCTCCCACTATACCAGAAAGGGTCTTTCTTGTAGTTGCACATCAAATATAAGCTGTCTGATGTGTTTTTCCAAAGTTATCAACATTTTTATGTTTGGCGTTCCGGAACCCACCTTATCTCAGGCTGAAAACGCGTTTTCTGCATTGTGCCATAACTTTGCAGGAAAGCTTCAAAAATGAAATTTTCACCTCCCTCTATAGCAGAAAGGGTCTTTCTAGTAGTTGCACCTCAAATCTAAACTCTCTGAAGTGTTTTTCCAAAGTTATCAACATTTTTATTTTTGGCGTTCCAGAAAACATCTTATCTCAGGCTGAAAACACGTTTTCTGCATTGCGCCGTAACTTTGCAGAGAAGCTTCAGAAAATAAAAATTTCACTTCCAACTACAACAGAAAGGGTGTTTCTAGCAGTTGCACATCAAATCTAAGCTGTCTGAAGTGTTTTTCAAATGTTATCAACATTTTTATGTTTGGCGTTCCGGAATCAACCTTATCTCAGGCTGAAAACGTGTTTTACGCATTGTGCCATAACTTTACAGGGAAGCTTCAGAACATGAAATGTTCACCTCCCCCTGTAGCAGAAAGGGTCTTTCTAGTAGTTGCACATCAAATCTAAACTGTCTGAAATGTTTTTTCCAAAGTTATCAACAATTTTATGTTTGGCGTTCCGGAACCCACCTTATCTCAGACTGAAAACGCGTTTGCTGCATTATGCCATAACTTTGAAGGAAAGCTTCAGAACACGAAAGTTTCACCTACCACTATAGCAGAAATTGTCTTTCTAGTGGTTGCACATCAAATATAAGCTGTCTGAAGTGTTTTTCCAAAGTTAGCAACATTTTAATGTTTGGTGTTCCGGAATCGACCTTTTCTCAGCCTGAAAACGCGTTTTACGCATTGTGCCATTACTTCTCAGGGAAGCTTCAGAACATGAAATGTTCACCTCCCACTATAGCAGAAAGGGTCTTTCTAGTAGTTGCACATCAAATCTAAGCTGTCTGAAGTGTTTTTCCAAAGTGATCAACATTTTTACGTTTGGCGTTTCGGAACCCACCTTATCACAGGCTGAAAACGCGTTTTCTGCATTGTGCCATAACTTCTCAGGGAAGCTTCAGAACATGAAATGTTCACCTCCCACTATAGCAGAAAGGGTCTTTCTAGTAGTTGCACATCAAATCTAAGCTGTCTGAAGTGTTTTTCCAAAGTGATCAACATTTTTACGTTTGGCGTTTCGGAACCCACCTTATCACAGGCAGAAAACGCGTTTTCTGCATTGTGCCATAAGTTCTCAGGGAAGCTTCAGAACATGAAATTTTCACCTCCCACTATAGCAGAAAGGGTCTTTCGAGTAGTTGCACATCAAATCTAAGCTGTCTGAAATGTTTTCCGAAAGTTATCAACATTTTTATGTTTGGCGATCCGGAACCCACCTTATCTCAAGCTGAAAACGCGTTTTCTGCATTGTGCCATAACTTTGCAGGGAAGTTTCAGAACATGAAATTTTCACGTCCAACTATAGCAGAAAGGGTCTTTCTAGTAGTTGCACATCAAATCTAAGCTGTCTGAAATGTTTTTCGAAAGTTATCAACATTTTTATGTTTGGCGTTCCGGAACCCACCTTATCTCAAGCTGAAAACGCGTTTTCTGCATTGTGCCATAACTTTGCAGGGAAGTTTCAGAACATGAAATTTTCAGGTCCTACTATAGCAGAAAGGGTCTTTCTAGTAGTTGCACATCAAATCTAAGCTGTCTGATGTGTTTTTCCTAAGTTAATAACATTTTTATGTTTGGCGTTCCGAAATCGACCTTATCTCAGGCTGAAAACACATTTTACGCATTGTGCCATAACTTTGCAGGGAACCTTTAGAACATGAAATTTTCACCTCCCACTATAGCAGAAAGGGTCTTTCTAGTAGTTGCACATCAAATCTAAGCTGTCTGAAGTGCTGTTCCAAAGTTATCAACATTTTTACGTTTGGCGTTTCGGAAACCACCTTATCTCAGGCTGAAAACGCGTTTTCTGCATTGTGCCATAACTTCTCAGGGAAGCTTCAGAACATGAAATGTTCACCTCCCACTATAGCAGAAAGGGTCTTTCTAGAAGTTGCACATCAAATCTAAGCTGTGTGAAGTGTTTTTCCAAAGTTATCAACATTTTTATGTTTTGGCGTTACAGAATCGACCTTATTTCAGGATGAAAAATTGTTTTCTGCATTGTCCCATGACTTTCCAGGGAAGCTTCAGAACATGAAATTTTGACCTAACACGATAGCAGAAAAGGTCTTTCTAGTAGTTGCACATCAAATCTAAGCTGTCTGAAGTGTTTTTCGAAAGTTATCAACATTTTTATGTTTGGCGTTCCAGAATCGACCTTATCTCAGGCTGAAAACGCGTTGTCTGCATTGTGCCATAACTTTGAATGGAATCTTCAGAACATGAAATTTTTACCTCCCACTATAGCAGAAAGGGTCTTTCTAGTAGTTGCACATCAAATCTAAGCTGTCTGAAGTGTTTTTCCAAAGTTATCAACATTTTTATGTTTGGCGTTACAGAATCGACCTTATTTCAGGATGAAAAATTGTTTTCTGCATTGTCCCATAACTTTCCAGGGAAGCTTCAGAACATGAAATTTTGACCTAACACTATAGCAGAAAGGGTCTTTCTAGTAGTTGCACATCAAATCTAAGCTGTCTGAAGTGTTTTTCGAAAGTTATCAACATTTTTATGTTTGCCGTTCCAGAATCGACCTTATCTCAGGCTGAAAACGCGTTGTCTGCATTGTGCCAAAACTTTGAATGGAAGCTTCAGAACATGAAATTTTTGCCTCCCACTATAGCAGAAAGGGTCTTTCTAGTAGTTGCACATCAAATCTAAGCTGTCTGAAGTGTTTTTTCGAAAGTTATCAACATTTTTATGTTTGGCGTTCCAGAATCGACCTTGTCTCAGGCTGAAAACGCGTTGTCTGCATTGTGCCATAACTTTGCATGGAAGCTTCCGAACATGAAATTTTTACCTCCCACTATAGCAGAAAGGGTCTTTATAGTAGTTGCACATCAAATCTAAGATGTCTGAAGTGTTGTTCCAAAGTGATAAACATTTTTACGTTTGGCGTTTCGGAACCCACCTTATCACAGGCTGAAAACGCGTTTTCTGCATTGTGCCATAACTTCTCAGGGAAGCTTCAGAACATGAAATGTTCACCTCCCACAAAAGCAGAAAGGGTCTTTCTAGTAGTTTGCACATCAAATCTAAGCTGTCTGAAGTGTTTTTCCAAAGTTATCAACATTTTTATGTTTTGGCGTTACAGAATCGACCTTATTTCAGGATGAAAAATTGTTTTCTGCATTGTCCCATAACTTTCCAGGGAAGCTTCAGAACATGAAATTTTGACCTAACACGATAGCAGAAAAGGTCTATCTAGTAGTTGCACATCAAATCTAAGCTGTCTGAAGTGTTTTTCAATAGATATCAACATTTTTATGTTTGACGTTCCTAAATCAACCTTATCTCAGGCTGAAAACGCGTTTTACGCATTGTGGCACAACTTCTCAGGGAAGCTTCAGAACATGAAATGTTCACCTCCCACAATAGCAGAAAGGGTCTTTCTAGTAGTTGCACATCATATATAAGCTGTCTGAAGTGTTTTTCCATAGTTATCAACATTTTTATGTTTGGCGTTCCGGAATCGACCTTATCTCAGGCTGAAAAGGCGTTTAACGCATTGTGCCATAACTTTTCAGGGAAGCTTCAGAAAATGAAATGTTCACCTCCCACTATAGCAGAAAGGGTCTTTCTAGTCGTTGCACATCAAATCTAAGCTGTCTGAAGTGTTTTTCAATAGATATCAACATTTTTATGTTTGGCGTTACAGAATCGACCTTATCTCAGGATGAAAAATTGTTTTCTGCATTGTTCCATAACTTTCCAGGGAAGATTCAGAACATGAAATTTTGACCTATCACTATAGCAGAAAGGGTCTTTCTAGTAGTTGCACATCAAATCTAAGCTGTCTGAAGTGTTTTTTCGAAAGTTATCAACATTTTTATGTTTGGCGTTCCAGAATCGACCTTGTCTCAGGCTGAAAACGCGTTGTCTGCATTGTGCCATAACTTTGCATGGAAGCTTCCGAACATGAAATTTTTACCTCCCACTATAGCAGAAAGGGTCTTTATAGTAGTTGCACATCAAATCTAAGATGTCTGAAGTGTTGTTCCAAAGTGATAAACATTTTTACCTTTTAGCGTTTCGGAACCCACCTTATCTCAGGCTGAAAACGCGTTTCACGCATTGTGCCATAACTTCTCAGGGAAGCTTCAGAACATGAAATGTTCATCTCCCACTATAGCAGAAAGGGGCTTTCTAGTAGTTGCACATCAAATCTAAGCTGTCTGAAGTGTTTTTCCATAGTTATCAACGTTTTTATGTTTGGGGTTCCTAAATCAACCTTATCTCAGCCTGAAAACGCGTTTTCTGCATTGTGCCATAACTTCTCAGGGAAGCTTCAGAACATGAAATGTTCACCTCCCACTATAGCAGAAAGGGTCTTTCTTGAAGTTCCACATCAAATCTAAGCTGTCTGAAGTGTTTTTCCAAAGTTATCAACAGTTTTATGTTTGGCGTTACAGAATCGACCATATCTCAGGATGAAAAATTGTTTTCTGCATTGTCCCATAACTTTCCAGGGAAGCTTCAGAACATGAAGTTTTAACCTGCCACTATAGCAGAAAGGGTCTTTCTAGTAGTTGCACATCAAATCTAAGCTGTCTGAAGTGTTTTT
This sequence comes from Synchiropus splendidus, assembly GCF_027744825.2. Classification (NCBI taxonomy): domain Eukaryota; kingdom Metazoa; phylum Chordata; class Actinopteri; order Syngnathiformes; family Callionymidae; genus Synchiropus; species Synchiropus splendidus. The sequence continues at coordinate 3,043,008 of NC_071338.1, forward strand.
CCAAAGTTATCAACATTTTTATGTTTGGCGTTCCAGAATCGACCTTATCTCAGCCTGAAAACGCGTTTTACGCATTGTGCCATAACTTTGCAGGGAAGCTTCAGAACATGAAATTTTGACCTAACACTATAGCAGAAAGGGTCTTTCTAGTAGTTGCACATCAAATCTAAGCTGTCTGAAGTGTTTTTTCGAAAGTTATCAACATTTTTATGTTTGGCGTTCCACAATCGACCTTATCTCAGGCTGAAAACGCGTTGACTGCATTGTGCCATAACTTTGCATGGAAGCTTCCGAACATGAAATTTTTACCTCCCACTATAGCAGAAAGGTTCTTTCTAGTAGTTGCACATCAAATCTAAGATGTCTGAAGTGTGGTTCCAAAGTGATAAACATTTTTACGTTTGGCGTTTCGGAACCCACCTTATCTCAGGCTGAAAACGTGTTTTACGCATTGTGCCGTAACTTCTCAGGGAAGCTTCAGAACATGAAATGTTCACCTCCCACTAGAGCAGAAAGGGTCTTTCTAGTAGTTGCACATCAAATCTAAACTGTCTGAAGTGTTTTTCCAAAGTTATCAACGTTTTTATGTTTGGCGTTCCGGAATCGACCTTATCTCAGGATGAAAAATCGTTTTCTGCATTGTCCCATAACTTTCCAGGGAAGCTTCAGAACATGAAATTTTGACCTCCCACTATAGCAGAAAGGGTCTTTCTAGTAGTTGCACATCAAATCTAAGCTGTCTGAAGTGTTTTTCGAAAGTTATCAACATTTTTATGTTTGGCGTTCCAGAATCGACCTTATCTCAGGCGGAAAACGCGTTGTCTGCATTGTGCCATAACTTTGCATGGAAGCTTCCGAACATGAAATTTTAACCTACCACTATAGCAGAAAGGGTCTTTCTAGTAGTTGCACATCAAATCTAAGCTGTCTGGTGTGTTTTTCCAAAGTTATCAACATTTTTACGCTTGGCGTTCCGGAACCCACCTTATCTCAGGCTGAATGGCGTTTTCTGCATTGTGCCATAACTTCTCAAGGAAGCTTCAGAACATGAAATGTTCACCTCCCACTAGAGCAGAAAGGGTCTTTCTAGTAGTTGCACATCAAATCTAAGCTGTCTGAAGTGTTTTTCCAAAGTTATCAACATTTTTATGTTTGGCGTTCCGGAATCGACCTTATCTCAGGATGAAAAATCGTTTTCTGCATTGTCCCATAACTTTCCAGGGAAGCTTCAGAACATGAAATTTTGACCTGCCACTATAGCAGAAAGGGTCTTTCTAGTAGTTGCACATCAGATCTAAGCTGTCCGAAGTGTTTTTCGAAAGTTATCAACATTTTTATGTTTGGCGTTCCGGAATCGAACTTATCTCAGGATGAAAAATCGTTTTCTGCATTGTCCCATAACTTTCCAGGGAAGCTTCAGAACATGAAGTTTTAACCTGCCACTATAGCAGAAAGGGTCTTTCTAGTAGTTGCACATCAAATCTAAGCTGTCTGAAGTGTTTTTCCAAAGTTATCAACATTTTTATGTTTGGCGTTCCAGAATCGACCTTATCTCAGCCTGAAAACGCGTTTTACGCATTGTGCCATAACTTTGCAGGGATGCTTCAGAAAATGAAATTTTCACCTCCCACTATAGCAGAAAGGGTCTTTCTAGTAGTTGCACATCAAATCTTAGCTGTCTGAAGTGTTTTTCCAAAGTTATCAACAATTTTACGGTTGACGTTCCGGAACCCACCTTATCTCAGGCTGAAAACGCGTTTTCTGCATTGTGCCATAACTTCTCAGGGAGGCTTCAGAACATCAAATGTTCACCTCCCACTATAGCAGAAAGGGTCTTTCTTGTAGTTGCACATCAAATCTAAGCTGTCTGAAGTGTATCTCGAAAGTAATCAACATTTTTATGTTTGACGTTTCAGAATCGACCTTATCTCAGGCTGAAAACGCGTTGTCTGCATTGTGCCATAACTTTACATGGAAGCTTCCGAACATGAAATTTTAACCTACCACTATAGCAGAAAGGGTCTTTCTAATAGTTGCACATCAAATATAAGCTGTCTGATGTGTTTTTCCAAAGTAATCAGCATTGTTATGTATGGCGTTTCGGAATCGACCTTATCTCAGGCTGAAAACGCGTTTTACGCATTGTGCCATAACTTCTCAGGGAAGCTTCAGAACATTAAATGTTCACCTCCCACTATAGCAGAAAGGGTCTTTCTAGTAGTTGCACATCAAATCGAAGCTGTCTGAAGTGTTTTTCCAAAGTTATCAACATTTTTATGTATGGCGTTCCGGAATCGACCTTATCTCAGGCTGAAAACACGCTTTCTGCATTGTGCCATATCTTTGCAGGGAAGCTTCAGAACATGAAATTTTAACCTCCCACTATAGCAGAAAGGGTCCTTCTAGTAGTTGCACATCAAATCTAAGCTGTCTGAAGTGTTTTTCCAAAGTTATCAACATTTTTATGTTTGGCGTTCCGGAATCGACCTTATCTCAGGCTGAAAACGCTTTTTACGCTTTGTGCCATAACTTTGCAGGGAAGCTTCAGAAAAAGAAATTTTCACCTCCCACTATAGCAGAAAGGGTTTTTCTAGTAGTTGCACATCAAATCTAAGCTGTCTGAAGTGTTTTTGCAAAGTTATCAACATTTTTATGTTTGGCGTTCCGGAATCAACCTTATCTCAGGCTGAAAACGCATTTTCAGCGTTGTGCCATAACTTTGCAAGGAAGCTTCAGAACATGAAATTTTCACCTCCCACTATAGCAGAAAGGGTCTTTCTAGTAGTTGCACATCAAATCTAAGCTGTCTGAAGTGTTGTTCCAAAGTTATCAACATTTTTATGTTTGGCGTTCCGGAATCGACCTTATCTCAGGATGAAAAATCTTTTTCTGCATTGTCCCATAACTTTCCAGGGAAGCTTCAAAACATGAAATTTTGAGCTCCCACTATAGCAGAAAGGGTCTTTCTAGTCGTTGCACATCAAATCTAAGCTGTCTGAAGTGTTTTTCGAAAGTTATCAACATTTTTATGTTTGGCCTTCCAGAATCGACCTTATCTCAGGCTGAAAACGCTTTGTCTGCATTGTGCCATAACTTTGCATGGAAGCTTCAGAACATGAAATTTTAACCTCCCACTATTGCAGAAAGGGTCTTTCTAGTAGTTGCACATCAAATCTAAGCTGTCTGAAGTGTTTTTCCAAAGTTATCAACATTGTTATGTATGGCGTTCCGGAATCGACCTTATCTCAGGCTGAAAATGCGTTTTACGCATTGTGCCATAACTTTGCAGGGAACCTTTAGAACATGAAATTTTTACCTCCCACTAAAGCAGAAAAGGTCTTTCTAGTAGTTGCACATCAAATCTAAGCTGTCTGAAGTGTTTTTCCAAAGTTATCAACATTTTTATGTTTGGCGTTCCGGAATCAACCTTATCTCAGGCTGAAAATGCATTTTCTGCATTGTGCCATAACTTTGCAAGGAAGCTTCAGAACATGACATTTTCACCTCCCACTATAGCATAAAGGGTCTTTCTAGTAGTTGCACATCAAATCGAAGCTGTCTGAAGTGTTTTTCGAAAGTTATCAACATTTTTAAGTTTGGCGTTCCAGAATCGACCTTATCTCAGGCTGAAAACGCGTTTTACGCATTGTGCCATAACTTTGCAGGGATGTTTCAGAAAATGAAATTTTCACCTCCCACAATAGCAGAAAGGGTCTTTCTAGTAGTTGCACATCAAATCTAAGCTGTCTGAAGTGTTTTTCGAAAGTTATCAACATTTTTATGTTTGGCGTTCCAGAATCGACCTTATCTGAGGCTGAAAACGCGTTGTCTGCATTGTGCCATAACTTTGCATGGAAGCTTCCGAACATGAAATTTTAACCAACCACTATAGCAGAAAGGGTCTTTCTAGTAGTTGCACATCAAATATAAGCTGTCTGATGTGTTTTTCCAAAGTTATCAATATTTTTATGTTTGGCGTTCCGGAACCCACCTTATCTCAGGCTGAAAACGCGTTTTCTGCATTGTGCCATAACTTCTCAGGGAAGCTTCAGAACATGAAGTGTTCACCTCCCACTATAGCGGAAAGGGTTTTTCTAGTAGTTGCACATCAAATCTAAGCTGTCTGAAGTGTTTTTGCAAAGTTATCAACATTTTTATGTTTGGCGTTCCAGAATCGACCTTATCTCAGGCTGAAAACGCGTTGTCTGCATTGTGCCAAAACTTTGCAGGGAAGCTTCAGAAAATGAAATTTTCACCTCCCACTATAGTAGAAAGGGTCTTTCTAGTAGTTGCACATCAAATCTAAGCTGTCTGAAGTGTTTTTCCAAAGTTATCAACATTTTTATGTTTGGCGTTCCAGAATCGACCTTATCTCAGGCTGAAAACGCGTTGTCTGCATTCTGCCAAAACTTTGCAGGGAAGCTTCAGAAAATGAAATTTTCACCTCCCACTATAGCAGAAAGGGTCTTTCTAGTAGTTGCACATCAAATCTAAGCTGTACGAAGTGTTTTTCGAAAGTTATCAACATTTTTATGTTTGGCGTTCCAGAATCGACCTTATCTCAGGCTGAAAATGCGTTTTACGCATTGTGCCATAACTTTGCAGGGAACCTTTAGAACATGAAATTTTCACTTCCCACTATAGCAGAATGGGTTTTTCTAGTAGTTGCACATCAAATCTAAGCTGTCTGAAGTATTTTTCCAAAGTTATCAACATTTTTATGTTTGGCATTCCGGAATCGACCTTATCTCAGGCTGAAAACGCGTTTTCTGCATTGCGCCATAACTTTGCATGGATGCTTCCGAACATGAAATTTTGGCCTCCTACTATAGCAGAAAGGGTCTTTTTAGTAGTTGCACATCAAATCTAAGCTGTCTGAAGTATTTTTCCAAAGTTATCAACATTTTTATGTTTGGCATTCCGGAATCGACCTTATCTCAGGCTGAAAACGCATTTTCTGCATTGTGCCATAACTTTGCAGGGAAGCTTCAGAACATGAAATTTTCACCTCCCACTATAGCAGAAAGGGTTTTTCTAGTAGTTGCACATCAAATCTGTGCGGTCAGAAGTGATTTTCCAAAGTTATCAACATTTTTATGTTTGGCGTTCCGGAAACGACCTAATCTCAGGTTGAAAACGCGTTTTCAGCATTGTGCCATAAATTTGGAGGGAAGCTTCAGAACATGAAAATTTCACCTCCCACTATAGCAGAAAGGGTCTTTCTAGTAGTTGCACATCAAATCTGAGCTGTCTGAAGTGTTTTTCCAAAGTTATCAACATTTTTATGTTTGGCGTTCCGGAACCCCCCTTATCTCAGGCTGAAAACGTTTTATCTGCATTGTGCCATAACTTTGCAGAGAAGCTTCAGAACATGAAATTTTCACCTCCCACTATAGTAGAAAGGGTCTTTCTAGTTGTTGCACATCTAATCTAAGCTGTCTGAAGTGTTTTTCCAAAGTTATCAACATTTTTATGTTTGGCGTTCCGGAACCCACCTTTTCTCAGGCTGAAAATGCGTTTTCTGCATTGTCCCATAACTTTGCAGGGAAGCTTCAGAACATGAAATTTTGACCTCCCACTATAGCAAAAATGGTCTTTCTAGTAGTTGCACATCAAATCCAAGCTGTCTGACGTGTTTTTCCAAAGTTATCAACATTTTTATGTTTGGCGTTCCGGAATCGACCTTATCTCTGGCTGAAAACGCGTTTTCTGCATTGTGCCATAATTTTGCATGGATGCTTCCGAACATGAAATTTTCACGTCCCACTATCGCAGAAAGGGTCTTTCTAGTACTTGCACATCAAATCTAAGCTGTCTGAAATGTTTTTCCAAAGTCATCAACATTTTTATGTTTGGCGTTCCAGAATCGACCTTATCTCAGGCTGAAAACACGTTTTCTGCATCGTGCCATAACTTTGCAGGGAAGCTTCAGAACATGAAATTTTGACCTCCCACTATAGCAAAAATGGTCTTTCTAGTAGTTGCACATCAAATCTAAGCTGTCTGAACTGTTTTTCGAAAGTTATCAACATTTTTATGTTTGGCGTTCCGGAATCGACCTTATCTCAGGCTGAAAATGCATTTTCTGCTTTTTGGCATAACTATGCAGGGATGCATCAGAACATGAAATTTTCACATCCCACTATCGCAAAAAGGGTCTTTCTAGTACTTGCACATCAAATCTAAGCTGTCTGAAGTGTTTTTCGAAAGTTATCAACATTTTTATGTTTGGCGTTCCGGAATCGACCTTATCTCAGTCTGAAAACACGTTTTCTGCATCGTGCCATAACTTTGCAGGGAAGCTTCAGAACATGAAATGTTCACCTCCCACTAAAGCAGAAAGGGTCTTTCTAGTATTTGCAGATCAAATCTAAGCTGTCTGAAGTGTTTTTCCAAAGTTATCAACATTTTTTTGTTTGGCGTTCCGGAACCCACCTTATCTCAGGCTGAAAACGCGTTTTCTGCATTGTCCCATAACTTTGCAGGGAAGCTTCAGAACATGAAATTTTGACGTCCCACTATAGCAAAAATGGTCTTTCTAGTAGTTGCACATCAAATCTAAGCTGTCTGAAGTGTTTTTCCAAAGTTATCAACATTTTTATGTTTGGCGTTCCGGAACCAACCTTATCTCAGGCTGAAAACACGTTTTCTGCATCGTGCCATAACTTTGCAGGGAAGCTTCAGAACATGAAATGTTCACCTCCCACTATAGCAGAAAGGGTCTTTCTAGGAGTTGCACATCAAATCCAAGCTGTCTGAAGTGTTTTTCAAAAGTTATCAACATTTTTATGTTTGGCGTTCTGGAACCAACCTTATCTCAGGCTGAAAACACGTTTTCTGCATCGTGCCATAACTTTGCAGAGAAGCTTCAGAACATGAAATGTTCACCTCCCACTATAGCAGAAAGGGTCTTTCTAGTAGTTGCACATCAAATCTAAGCTGTCTGAAGTGTTTTTCAAAAGTTATCAACATTTTTATTTATGGCGTTCCGGAATCGACCTTATCTCAGGATGAAAAATCCTTTTCTGCATTGTCCCATAAATTTGCAGGGAAGCTTCAGAACATGAAATTTTGACCTCCCACTATAGCAAAAATGGTCTTTCTAGTAGTTGCACATCAAATCTAAGCTGTCTGAACTGTTTTTCGAAAGTTATCAACATTTTTATGTTTGGCGTTCCGGAATCGACCTTATCTCAGGCTGAAAACATGTTTTCTGCATTGTGCCATAACTTTGCAGAGAAGCTTCAGAACGTGAAATTTTCACCTCCCACTATAGTAGAAAGGGTCTTTCTAGTTGTTGCTCATCTAATCTAAACTGTCTGAAGTGTTTTTCGAAAGTTATCAACATTTTTATGTTTGGCCTTCCGGAATCGACCTTATTTCAGGCAGAAAACGCGTTTTCTGCATTGTGCCATAACTTTGCAGGGAAGCTTCAGAACATGAAATTTTCACCTCCCACTATAGCAGAAATGGTCTTTCTAGTAGTTCCACATCAAATCTGTGCGGTCAGAAGTGATTTTCCAAAGTTATCAACATTTTTATGTTTGGCGTTCCGGAATCGACCTTATCTCAGGCTGAAAACGCGTTTTCAGCATTGTGCCATACATTTGGAGGGAAGCTTCAGAACATGAAAATTTCACCTCCCACTATAGCAGAAAGGGTGTTTCTAGCAGTTGCACATCAAATCTAAGCTGTCTGACGTGTTTTTCCAAAGTTATCAACATTTTTATGTTCGGCGTTCCGGAATCGACCTCATCTCAGGCTGAAAACGCGTTTTCTGCATTGTGCCATTACTTTGCAGAGAAGCATCAGAACATGAAATGTTCACCTCCCACTGTAGCAGAAAGGGTCTTTCTAGCAGTTGCACATCAAATCAAAGTTGTCTGAAGTGTTTTTCCAAAGTTATCAACATTTTTATGTTTGGCGATCCGGAATCGACCTTATCTCAGGCTGAAAACGCGTTTTCTGCATTGTGCCATAACTTTGCAGGGAAGCTTCAGAACATGAAAATTTCACCTCCCTCTATAGCAGAAAGGGTCTTTCGAGTAGTTGCACATCAAATCTAAGCTGTCTGACGTGTTTTTCCAAAGTTATCAACATTTTTTTGTTTGGCGATCCGGAATCGACCTTATCTCAGGCTGAAAACGCGTTTTCTGCATTGTGCCATAACTTTGCAGGGAAGCTTCAGAATAAGAAATTTTCACATCCCACTCTAGCAAAAAGGGTTTTTCTCGCAGTTGCACATCAAATCTAAGCTGTCTGAAGTGTTTTTCGAAAGTTATCAAAATTTTTATGTTTGGCGTTCCGGAACCCACCTTATCTCACGCTGAAAACGTTTTTTCTCCTTTGTGCCATAACTTTGCAGGAAAGCTTCAGAACATAAAATTTTCACCTCCCACTATAGAAGAAAGGGTCTTTCTCGTAGTTGCACATCAAATCTAAGCTGTCTGAAGTGTTTTCCCAAAGTTATAAACATTTTTATGGTGGGCGTTCCGGAATCGACCGCATCTCAGGCTGTAAACGCGTTTTACGCATTGTGTAATAACTTTGCAGGGAAGCTTCAGAACATGGAATTTTCACCTCCCACTAAAGCAGAAATGGTCTTTCTAGTAGTTGCACATCAAGTCTAAGCTGTCTGAAGTGTTTTTCCAAAGTTATCAACATTTTTATGTTTGGCGTTCCGGAACCCTCCTTATATCATGCAGAAAACGCGTTTTCTACATCGTGCCATAAATTTGCATGTAAGCTTCAGAACATAAAATGTTCACCTCCCACTATAGCAGAAAGGGTCTTTCTAGTAGTTGCTCATCAAATCTAAGCTGTCTGACGTGTTTTTCCAAAGTTATCAACATTTTTTTGTTTGGCGATCCGGAATCGACCTTATCTCAGGCTGAAAACGCGTTTTCTGCATTGTGCCATAACTTTGCAGGGAAGCTTCAGAATAAGAAATTTTCACATCCCACTCTAGCAAAAAGGGTTTTTCTCGCAGTTGCACATCAAATCTAAGCTGTCTGAAGTGTTTTTCGAAAGTTATCAAAATTTTTATGTTTGGCGTTCCGGAACCCACCTTATCTCACGCTGAAAACGTTTTTTCTCCTTTGTGCCATAACTTTGCAGGAAAGCTTCAGAACATAAAATTTTCACCTCCCACTATAGAAGAAAGGGTCTTTCTCGTAGTTGCACATCAAATCTAAGCTGTCTGAAGTGTTTTCCCAAAGTTATAAACATTTTTATGGTGGGCGTTCCGGAATCGACCGCATCTCAGGCTGTAAACGCGTTTTACGCATTGTGTAATAACTTTGCAGGGAAGCTTCAGAACATGGAATTTTCACCTCCCACTAAAGCAGAAATGGTCTTTCTAGTAGTTGCACATCAAGTCTAAGCTGTCTGAAGTGTTTTTCCAAAGTTATCAACATTTTTATGTTTGGCGTTCCGGAACCCTCCTTATATCATGCAGAAAACGCGTTTTCTACATCGTGCCATAAATTTGCATGTAAGCTTCAGAACATAAAATGTTCACCTCCCACTATAGCAGAAAGGGTCTTTCTAGTAGTTGCTCATCAAATCTAAGCTGTCTGAAGTGTTTTTCGAAAGTTATCAACATTTTTATGTTTGGCGCTCCGGAACCCACCTTATCTCAGGCTGAAAACGCGGTTTCTGCTTTGTTGCATAACCTTGCAGGGATGCTTCAGAACATGAAATTTTCAGATCCCACTATAGCAAAAACAGGTTTTCAAGCAGTTGCACATCAAATCTAAGCTGTCTGAAGTGTTTTTCCAAAGTTATCAACATTTTTATGTTTGGCGTTCCGGATTCGACCTTATCTCTAGCTAAAAACGTGTTTTCTGCATTTTGCCATAACTTTGCAGGGAAGCTTCAGAACATGAAATTTTCACCTCCCACTATAGCAGAAAGGGTCTTTCGAGGAGTAGCACATCAAATCTAAGCTGTATGAAGTGTTTTTCGAAAGTTATCAACATTTGTATGTTTGGCGTTCCGGAACCCACCTTATCTCAGGCTGAAAACGCGGTTGCTGCTTTGTGGCATAACTTTGCAGGGAAGCTTCAGAACATGAAATTTTCACATCCCACTGTAGCAAAAAGGGTCTTTCTAACAGTTGCACATCAAATCTAAGCTGTCTGAAGTGTTTTTCCAAAGTTATCAACATTTTTATGTTTGGCGTTCCAGAATCGACCTCATCTCGGGCTGTAACTGCGTTTTACGCATTGTGCCATAACTTTGCAGGGAAGCTTCAGAACATGAAATTTTCACCTCCCACTATAGCAGAAGGGTTCTTTCAAGTAGTTGCACATCAAATCTAAGCTGTCCGAAGTGTTTTTCCAAAGTTATCAACATTTTTATGTTTGGCGTTCCGGAACCCACCTTATCTCAGGCTGAAAACGCGTTTTCTGCATTTTTCATAACTTTGTAAGGAAGCTTCAGCACATGACATTTTCACCTCCCACTATAGCAGAAAGGGTCTTTCAAGTAGTTGCACATCAAATCCAAGCTGTCTGAAGTGTTTTTCCAAGGTTATCAACATTTTTATGTTTGGCGTTACGGAACCCACCTTATCTCCGGCTGAAAACGCGTTTTCTGCATTGTGCCATAACTTTGCAGGGAAGCTTCCAAACATGAAATTCTCACTTCCCACTATAGCAGAAAGGGTCTTTCTAGTAGTTTCACATCAAATCTAAGCTGTCTGAAGTGTTTTTCGAAAGTTATCAACATTTTTATGTTTGTCAGTCTCAAAACCACCGTCACTCTGGCTGAAAACGTGTTTTCTGTACTGTTCACTCATTGCTCAGCGAGGCCTCTGAACATGAAAATTCTACCTGCCAAAATAGTAGAAACGGTCTTTCTAGTAGCTGCAGTAGGGTTTTAACCTGTCTATAGTGGTTTCAGAGAGTTAGCAACATTTTTATTTTTGTCGGTCTGTGAACCACCTTTTCTTGGGCTGAATACGGGTTCTCTTAAGGTACGTTCTCACCGAACGCGAGTTTTTTGTTGGCGTAGCGCCAGTCGTCAGTAGCAGGTAGCTTGCTCAAGTAGTGATTAGTTGCTTCCTGCCTATCTTTTTGAAAAAAAAAAAGGAAAAAACTACGTGTGTGGGTGCTCGGATTTCCCATGAGGAAACCAACTACTGGCGCTCAATCCCCGAACGGCTGTCCATTTGCCTTCGGTAAGGTAGTCAATGTGTCGTGTTATGATGTGCAGAAGTCAATCTCAATCTCTCTCTCTCTTTCTCTCTCTCTCTCTCTCTCTCTCTCTCTCTATATATATATATATATATATATATATAAATATATATATATATATATATATATATATATATATATATATATATATATATATATATATATATATATATATATATATATATATATATATATATATATATATATATATATATATATATATATATATATATATATATATGCACGTGGTTACAGTAACAATTACTGTATGCATGACGTCATTTGCAAGATACACAGACTGCAAACCTCAAATATATTATGACAAGTGGATGTTTAAAATAAAAATTTGTGAAAATTGTCAGTGGGTACCAGTGGCGAAAACTTAATTCAACAGTTAGAAAGTCAATATGTATTGTGCGAAGGTACTGTTTTAAGATTAATATTATTTTTTTTTTGTTCTCATGCTTACATATTCATGTAGATGAATATCTATACAGTATTCGTGTTTATGTATTCACCAGTATTTATTCAATTTTGCAGGTATCTTGCAACTGGAGGTTCCCTCAGGACCATCGCCAACAGCTTCCATGTTGGTCTGTCAACTGTCCAAGGATTTGTCCCAGAAGTTGCAGCTGCCATTTGGGATTGCCTTGTGGGTGAGTTCATGGCTGTGCCCTCCACAGCCGAGTGGCAGTCCATTGTTCAACAATTTGAAGAGCGATGGAACTTTCCGCTTTGCTGTGGGGCCCTGGACGGGAAACACATCATCATGAAATCCCCACCAAACTCAGGATCTATTTTTTACAACTACAAGGGAACGTTTTCTCTAGTTCTCCTTGCAGTTGTAGACTCCAGATAATGCTACCGAGTGATTGATGTTGGTGGGTACGGTAGAAGTAGCGATGGTGGGATCGTGGGAAATTCAGCCTTTGGTCAGGCTCTAAGATCCGGTTCTCTCTCCCTGCCTGCTGACCGTCCACTTCCCGGAGATGGCCGCAGAGGACTTGTACATACGGATGTCAACAGGGGATACATCAGCAAGACAGTGCGTGCCATTTGTTGCAGGCAAGGTACTTCTAGGTCTGGGTTGTGTTGCAGCCACCAACCAAAGCAGGGAAGTTCTCGGGTGAGGGAAACCTTTGTGGAGTACTTCTCTACAGAGGGGGCAGTTCCATGGCAGCCACAAACCTAGAGCACATTCAGTGCACCACAATGGCTCTTGTAAGAGCCACACACCTATTTCAAAAGATGAAATGTCTGCAATAAAATGAAACTGTGTCCCTTTTGTTTAACTTGAGTCGTTGAGTTATGCACTGTTTTTCAGTTTCTTACTAGAAGCTAAGCATTTCTACAACAAAACCAAGGTTCCCACTCAACACATTTATTCACAAAAAGACATTTCTGTACATACAAAACTTAAATAGACTTTCTTTATGAAAGGAGCTTGCCTGGAGGAATGAGGGACTTGAGAGAGAAGAGGAAGGACAGGGAGACTGGTTCCTATGATCCAGAAATTGGAAATGAAAAATACATAAATAAATAAAGAAATTAAACAAGAACAGAATTTAATAACCTAATCAGCTGCTTGTTTCTCTAGTACGTTCATAAACTAAATTGTGTATGTCCAAAAGAAGAGCTTCTTTTTTTTCTAAAGACAATCTCTGGATCATAGGAACCAGGCTCAGCAAAAATGACTCCTCTGCTGAGGGAGGTGGAGCAGTGGGTTTGGACAGAGAGGCGATGAGAACCTCGCAACTCTCTGTCCTCCTCTTCCACAGATGATGTGGATGACGCTTCCTTTTTTGTTCTGTAAATAAGGCATATATTGATATCAATTATACAAGTCAATGATGACTAAAAACAATAACCTCTATATCATAAATCACATATAAAGGATAAGTAAAATGACGTTGCTATGACATTTTATGTCATGGAGTTTAAACATTTTAATTCAATATTGTATGCATAAAAATTGTTTTTATACATACTTCGGGGACCAGCAGAGGATGTGGATGGGCCAGTGGCAGGTGAAGGTGGAGGAGGTGACGCAGCAGCATCTGCACCAGATGAGGAAGCAGGAGGTTCCACCTCTGTACCTTCATCAAGGGTTTCTTCAAATTCCTCCTCTTCCTCATCATCAACATGATGGCATGTTTCTGTAAAATGAGAACATAGTGTGATTATGTTTCCTATTCAGAAAGCAGATTACACTGTAATATAGCAAGTATTTAGATTCTCAACAACAACTATTACCTGCTGCTGGTGGTGGTGGTGGTGCTGCTGCTGCAGTCATGTTCCCCGACGTCTCCCTCGGGGTGATGAAGGGGTCCAGGAAGGAGAGGACGGCGAACCTCCTCCACTTTAACTGGCTGGATGCTGCTGACCCATTCTTTTTTTCCATGGCCTTCCTCATCTCTCTCATGTATTTATCCCTGAGTCCCTTCCATTTTTTTGCAGATCTCCACTGAAGGAAAGGTAAATATTTATGTTTAATATCCCAACAATACAGCCACTATAGCGCGTGCACTACGTATATTAAGCAAAATGATAAATATCACAACTCACTAGGGACGTCAATGGTACAGTGACTGGTCGCAGTAGTTCAAAAAAATTGAACTACTGCGACTGTCACAGTAGCTCAGTTGTGTCATCTTGAGGAGCCGGAATCGCAGTATGTAGCTCAAATCGCGTAGCGTCGCACACCCCAGTCGTGTCGTGGCCATGTTGGTCGCTGCTGATCGCCGTCAATCGCCCAATTCCATTGACTTTGGATGCAAATCAGTTGTGTCGCTCGCCGAAGTCCAAGTACCTTTATCTGTTCACTCACTGCTTAGGGGGCACTCAGAACATGAAAATTTCACCTGCAACGAAAGGAAAAACACTCTTTCTAGTGTATTCAGCACTAAATCTACCATTCTGAACTGTATTTCAGGGGGTTATCAACGACTCTTTTCCTGGTCAGAAACCGAGCTTCTCTCGTGCTGAAAACGCGTTATCAGCACTGTTCACTCCCTGATCAGAATAGCCTCAGAACATGAAAACATGACCTAAATTAACATCAACTAACATTACTTATTACCTGTCATAGGAAAAAACACTCTTTCTAGTATATTCAACACTAAACCTCTAAGAACAGGGCGCTGCGACTGGCCTACAATCAGCCAAACCTTTCCACATTTCCTGCTTCTAAGCCATGGGATGAGTTTGAGTGTTGTGTTGAAGTTCCAAGCCATGGGATGAGTTTGACGAGAGCCAGACGCTGCTATGAGGTGGACCCGGAGAATCTGTTCGCAGAGTTGTCTGAGTTCCGTGTGGTGGAGTCAGGCAGGTTCCGACATGATCTTCACCCGTGCCTCATGGCATCCGCTGTCCGTCGTATCGAAGTTGAGCTCTCTCTCCACCGCCAGCTCAAGAATCATCCCACTTCACTAACGGCCTGCTGGCGTTGGATGGCGAGACTACACACAGGGCACGACCGCATGTTGTGTGCCCACAACTAGCCGTTATGCGCGATATGCTCGCTACAGGTACTCGACCTCACCCCTGAGGAGTGACCATGCCACCCGGCACTGACAGAGCCACCCTCGCGCAGTGGAATGGTGTCTACACCATCGGCAACCAACTCATGCACTTGAGAACATCATCGCGCTCTTTATGAGCTCCGTGGAGAGGCTCAACCATCGCAGAACCTCTCTCACTCCACCAGAGATTTTGGAGATTCAACAGTCCGTCGACGTGGTGCACTGCTCGCGGCGCCTCCTCCACACACAGCCGCCTCCCACGGGGAACACCGTCGCTGATCAAAGGGGCGGAATGAGCCCAGCTGTCCGGATCATAGCCGCGTTGGTCATCGATGCTCCTCTTGGAGAGACCAATTGGCTGCTCTCACCTCAGCTCCCTCCAAAAGCATAGGAAGAAAACTTTGTGTCTAAATGTATGCATCTAAACCAAAGTCGATGCCTTACTTTGGTTTTGGGTCTGTTTCTTCTCTGCCCAAAATTAGGGTTTATCACCCGTCAAGTTCTCTTCCGGTTCCAGTCAGTGCGAACTCCGGCTACAAAAATTTGTTTGTTTGACATCGTCTCAGGAGACCGATCAGTATAGTAACGGTCTCTCTGCCTCCTTGTCCCTGACGCCAGAGCTGTCCCTGGGGAAATTCAGAAGAGTTTCAATTCTGCCATTCACTCTTCTTATTCCTCAGACTCGCAAGTTTCCAGTAGGGGTCACCACAGGACCGCGAAAGCCACCTCTTCAGAGTATCACACAGTAGGCGCTGCGTACCAGACCAGCTCTGTTCTCAGCTCCCTCGCACGATGTCTGATGCAATGTCTGTCTGCGATTCTGTTCTCTGCAGCCCTCCAAACCTGTCAGAGGCAAGTAGGACATCATCATCTACAGAGTCATCTCTTTCTGAGGATGATTGGGCCGGTCTCTTGGGACTCCATCTTAGGAGAATTGCAGTTTAGATCTAGATACACTGCAAGTTTCGGTGCCCTGTTTGTTTTTGAAGAACCATCAGGACTTGATGTCCCCAGAGGAGTGGGCGGTGAGCACCGACAGCCCCTTCGTCCTGGACCCACCCCGGTGGACCGCTCCTGTGCTCCTGTCTCCACACCTGACCATATGGATCGAGAAGATACTCGCTCATTGACACACCCTTCAGTTTCACAGTCAACCCCTAGGTTCTGCGACACCACGTGGACCTGGGTGAACTCAGAGAACCAGCGGTCATGTCTGATGGAGGAGGTCCACGCTCCCCTGTCAACGGAAGTAATCAAGCTAGTGACAAAGCGTTCCTCCGACACTGGATTTTACTCCAGGTACTTTCTGGAACCCAAGAAGACAGGAGAGTGGAGACCTGTTGTGGACCTCAGTCTGAACCAATTCATGACCAGATAGCGGTTTGATCGAGAGTGGATGACCTCCATCGATCTTGCAGACGCCTACTTCCACAACGCGGTTTGGCAGTGTCAAAAGAAGTTTTTCCGGTTTGGGCTAGAGTCAGGTGTACATACAGCTCTCTTGTGCATGGCACCTTCGCCAAGTGTGTGGAGGCGGGGCTCGAACCACTAAGGAGACAGGGTCTGAGGATTCTGACGTACTTGGACTACTGGTTGATTCTAGCCAGGTCCAAACAGGAGTCATGAGCGCACACCAGCTTGGTGTTGGAGCACATCGCGATATTGAGGTTCAGAGTAAACCTCAAAAGCGCGCTGAGTACCAGTCAGAGCACAACCTTCCTGGGGGTCATACTGGACTCAGTCTCGGGTCAGGACCGCCTTCCACCGGCCAGCGTTCTCCCCTTCACACAGCTGACATTGTCAATGTGTCTCCACGAGCTCTGAGAGATGTGAAGTTTGGGAACTCTGCTTCAAACCTCCACCGCACTGTATCCTTGGATTGTCAAAACACTTCTTTACAAGTCTTTGCAGATGCATCTCTGTCAGGCTGGGGAGGCCACCTGGATCAGATCTGCGTCAGTGGGATCTGGAGTCGTTCCGAAGGTCGTCACATTGAAAAGGCTTAGACCAACCTCAAGACCTTTATGTCACTAATGGGACCTGCAGCTGGTACTCAATTCACTCTCCGAAGCCCCTTTTGAGCCACTTGGAGCTAGCAGCTTACAAGGAGGCTCTTATAGCCTTAGCTTCAGCAAAGAGAGTGGGAGAGCTGAGTTCTTTTTCCATCTGCCCTGATAGCATCTCTTTTGGTGACAATGACTCAGTGGTGTCACTTAGACCCAACCCTGACTTTGCACTTAATGTCTCTCTTTTTCTTCACAGGTCAGCACCTTGTCAGTAAAGACTTTCTGCCCTCCTCCCCATTTAGACGAGGAGCATGAGCGTTTACACAAAATGTGTCCGGTTAGAGCGCTAATAGCTTAACTGGATCGAGTCCCACCATTTAGAAAGACGGACAGTCTGTGGGTGGCTCTCGCAGGTGGTAAGAAGGGGCAGGCACTGTCCCCTCACAGGTTGTCATATTGGCTTAGAATTGCCATCATGAAAGCCGATGAGACAGGGGGAAAACAGGCACCAGAATCCCTGGGAGCACACTCGACCAGAAGGCTGGCAACATCTGTGGCTGCTTTCAAGGGAGTATCTCGGAAAGCAGCTTCTTGGTCATCAATCTCAACTTTTGCTGACCACTATTTGTCTAATGTGTCTGCATCCTCCTTCCCTCATGTCTTTCTGTCTTCAGGAGCAGCCGATCCCTGCGACCAGTAGGCCCACATTCACAGCACTGGCTCTGGGACACCAATATCTGCTTCATTACAGTGCTGTGGACTGTGCAGCGTCCTGAGATCCACCGGATTCCTGCATAACTGTTTATTCATTTGTCAATAAACTCCTTCTTTCTTGCTCAGCTCAGACTAAAACCCTGACTGCTCACTGAATGTTTTCTCTCCATGTTTGGAGGATTATAAATGCCACTATCTAGTGACGTTGCAACCCAATATAGAATATATTTGTCGTAGAAATGTGATCAAAAGCCAACAAAAGCTTTTGTTTTCAAATCTCACAATTTAGAGCAAAATAGGACTGATGTCCACCATGTTTTGTGTTCAGACAGGAGAGCAAGCTGTCAGTCACGTGACCAGAGGCTCACCATTCAAATAGCCATTGGGAAATGAAACGTACGAGGGCAACAATTTTTGAGGCAAATTCGTAAAATTATTACGGTATGCCAAGTGGACAAACGTCGTTATTGCATTTTTTTCAGTCCGCGGAGAAAACAATGTCACAATGCTACATTTTAATGGGGAATCACAAAACAATCTCGGTCCAAACGAAAGAAATTCAGCGTCATTTACATAAAACGAGAATATTATATGACAATCTAGGATATATTTGTCGCTAGAAATGTGATCAAAACTCAACAAAAGGATTTAATTGTTTTAAAATCTCACAATTTATCAAATCAAATTCATTCAAATCGAATCAGATTTCCATTCACATTTTGTAATAGCTCTGTAATTACAGTACTGACAGACACCATATTCATGTCACTTATAAAGGACCTCGACATGGTGTTACTACAACAGGTAGTTTTTCAATTATCTGTCCTCAATATTTTTCACAAATACTTATATCACATATAAGTTCATATTTTATAATAGCTCTGTAATTACAATGCTGACAGGCACCATATTCATGTCACATATAAAGGACCTCCACATGGTGTTACAGCAATAAGTAGTTCCTCAAATTTCTGTTCTCAATAGTTTTCACAAATATTTGTATCACATATATTTTCATATTTTGTAATAGCTCTGTAATTACAGCACTGACAGACACCATATTCATGTCACATATAAAGGACATACACATGGTGTTACTCAAAGTATTTTCTCAAATATCTGTGCTCAATATTTTTCACAAATCTTTGTATCAAATTTTCATTCAAATTTTGTCATAACTCTGTAATTACAGGACTGACAGACACCATATCACACATTCATATCATTGATAAAGGACCTCCACATGGTTTTACTACAACAGGTAGTTTCTCAAATGTCTGTCCTCAATATTTTTCACAAACATTTTTATCACATTTTCATTCATGTTTTGTAATAGTCACTTATCAAGGACCTCTGCATGGTGTAACTACAACAAGTAGTTTCTCCAATTTCTGTTCTCAATATTTTTCAGATATATTTGTATTATATTTTCATTCATATTTTGTAAAAGTTCTGTCATTACAGGACTGACAGACACCATATTCATGTCACATATAAAGGACCTCCACATGGTGTTGATAAAACAGGTAGTTTCTCAAATGTCTGTCCTCAATATTTTTCAAAAATATTTGAATCAAATTTTCATTCACATTTTGTAATAGCTCTGTAATTACAAGGCTGACAGGCACCATATTCATGTAACATATGAAGGACATCCACCTGGAGTTACTACAAGTAGTTTCTTAAATTTCTATTCTCAATATTTTTCAGATATATTTATATCATATTTTCATTCATATTTTGTAAGGCTGAAGGACACCATATTCATGTCACATATAAAGAACATCCCCATAGTGGTTACTACTGGAAGTAGTTTCTCAAATGTCTGTCTTCAATATTTTTCACAAACATTTTTATCACATGTATTTTCTGCACCATGAGGCGCACCACAATAGTTGTGATGCTTCATTCTGAGACCATTTGTGATGTGCATTCACCTTCCGTTACATTGAAGGATTTTATGTGTGGCTTTTAGTCGGGAAAATACATATATATGTCATGTTTGCCTAAGGTTCGACCCAGGTGCAGATGATTGTAGGCTGACAGAAGACACGGACAACGAGATTAAATTAAGAAATTTAATAAATGACGATATACAATACAATAGAA
The DNA here is from genome assembly GCF_027744825.2 of Synchiropus splendidus. Taxonomy (NCBI): domain Eukaryota; kingdom Metazoa; phylum Chordata; class Actinopteri; order Syngnathiformes; family Callionymidae; genus Synchiropus; species Synchiropus splendidus. The sequence continues at coordinate 3,062,556 of NC_071338.1, forward strand.
GACGGAGACAGGAACCGAGGACGTCGGAGCCAGAACGGGAACTGGGAAAAACACAGAGGGACTGGGGAAAAATCTGCAAAACAAGAGAGGTGAATTAATATCAACCTACAAAAGGGGAGAACAACCTCACGAGGTCCAATTAACCTAAAGCGCTGCGTGGAGGAGAAACACTCAAACTCACAGGCAGGAAAAAAAAAAAAAAAAAAAACAGACCACAATCATTAAATGAAAAGGTGAGTATAATAAGACTCACACGCGGACTAACTATTAAATTTAGAAGAGCAGAACGAAAGCGGAGCGCAAAAGAGAAAGCGAAACTGATGTAGCAGATGGAAAGGCAGTTCATGCGCCCGCTGCGTTTAGTAGCACCAACCAATCACCAGGGGACGCCGTTACTATTTAAGTGACTCTGGGCAGCGTCAGGTCTCTCTCTCTCTCCGCTTCCGGACTGCTGGTTTTGGTCCTGTAAGCCGGCTGTCAGCACAGAAAAGTGGCTGGAGTTTGTTGGTGCGTAAGTTTGATCGTGGCGATGCTGGTGTGATCGCTGTCGCAGGTATGGCTGGTAAGCTGTCGTTCTCCCCCATCCTCCTGATTTGGACTTTAGTGAAGCTCATGGCGGGTTTTACATGTATAGATGCGTTGCCGGTAGCTGCGCTGCGTCCTCTATCGCCCTGCGTTTGGGCAGGTGCATCGTCGTGTGCCGAAGTCTGGTAAGAGACGAACAATATAGTGACGCAGCACTTGGATTGTTTTGTTCTGTTTTGTACCCCGTTGTTTTCTTCTGTTTCGTGACGCACTGTTTTGTACAGTTCTGTGTTGAACAGTTCTTGAACGGTTTTGTATAGTTTTGTTTGTTTGTCTTTTCCTCTTCCCTTTTTGGTCGAGTCCGTTCTCTTTTTGATTTTGTTTCTTTTCTTTTGTGATTCGTTAACTCTGGGTGGTGTCTGATATTCGTTTTCTTGTTAGTTCATTATTGAGTTAGTCTGTTATTTTCTTTCACGTATTTTGTTTTCTTTGTGTCTCTGACCCGGTCTGCCATTGACACTCTTCTTGTAGCTGCTGGGCCCGGTGGTGTAGGTGACCTGGTGGCGGTTAATTTTATCGTGTCCTGTGCTGTTGGGGACACGTCTGCATGTTTGTGCGGCTTGGATGCGTTTGTTCGGGTTCATCAGTTTATTGTGTGGTTGGACCTGCCGTAGAGGGTGTCCCCCATCCCAGTAAGTCCCAGATCTACAATATTCTTGTTACTTTTATTTTTGATTGTTGGATTTTAGAATCATTTGTATTAATAAAGTATCTATACTTATTAATATGCAATTTGAACCCTGTCTCATGTCTCCCGAGTAAGCGGACCTGCGTGTCCTTAGTTATTATTCTTTGGGTGAAATTCCCAAGGTGGTGTGGCTGGACTCCAAATTTGGGCTTCATTTCATATACACTTGCACACACACACACACACACACACACACACACTCACCCACCGTAGGGCAGCACACCACTATAGTAGAAGGGATCTTTCTAATAGGTGCGGATCTAATTCAACTTGTCTGAAGTGTTTTCAGATCAGTTTTTTCAGTTTGTCAGTCTGTAAACCACCGTCACTCGACCTGAAAACGCGTTTTCTGCACTGTTCACACACTGATCAGAATAGGCTAAGAACAGTGAAAATATCAACTGTACCTATAGGGAAAAGACTATTTCTCGTATATTGAGCACTAAATTAAACTTTCTGAAATGTTTTCAAAGAGACATTTTTATTTTTGCCTGTCCGAAATCCATCTTCTCTCGGGCTGAAAGCACGTTTTCTGCACTGTTCGCTGACTGCTCAGGGATGCCTCAGAACATGAAAATTTCACCTGCAACTATAGGAAAAAACACTATTTCTATTATATTCAACTCTAAACCTCTTTGAATAGGGTGCTGCGACTGGCCTTCAAGCAGCCGAACCGTTCCACATTTCCTGCTTCCAAGCCATGGGATGAGTTTGACAAGAGCCAGGCCCTGCTACGAGGTGGATCCGGAGACTCTGTTCCCAGAGTTGGCTGAGTTCCGGGTGGTGGAGTCAGGCACGTTCCCGCTTGATCTTCTCCTGCGCCTCATTTCATTCGCTGCCTGTCGTATCGAAGTTGAGCTCTCTCTCCTCCGCCAGCTCAAGAATCATCTCACTTCACTAACGGCCTGCTGGAGTTGGACAGCGAGACTACACAAAAGTCACGACAGCATGTTGTCTGCCCACAACTGGAAGAAATCCATTCTATTCCCAGCGCGGTTCTGACACTCCACTAGAACTAGGACCGCACTTGGTCAGGTACGGAGCTTACTGCCTGGTGGAGGGTTTGGATTGGCGGCGCGACGTTCCCGCTCAGTTAGCCGTCATGCGCGATGCGCGATACTCGACCTCCCCCTTGAGGAGTAACCAATCATCCCAGCTGGCTTTAACAGAGTCACCATAGCACAGTGGACTGGTGTCTACGCCATCAGCAACCAGTTCATAGCGCTTGAGAACATCATCGCACTCTTTATGAGCTCCGTTGACGGGCTCATCCATCGCAGAACCTCTGTCACTCCACCAGAGATTTTGGAGATTCAACAGTCCGTCGACGTGGTGCTGTGCTTGCGGCGCCTCCTCCACACACAGTCGCCGCCGGGGTGGAACACTGTCGCTGTTCGAAGGGGCGGGGTGAGCCCAGCCGTCTGGATCATAGCCGCACTGATCATCGCTGCTCCTCTTGGAGAGACCAGCCGGCTGCTCTCACCTCTGCTCCCTCCAAAAAAACGAAGAAAACTTTGTATCAAAAAGTATGCATCTGAACCAAAGTCTAACTTGAATAAAAAATAAGATGCACTACTTTGGTATCGGGTCTGTTTCTTCTCTTCCGGTCCAGTCAGTGCGAACTCAGGCTTCAAAAATGTGTTTTGGTTTGACATCGTCTCAGGAGACAGGGAAGTTCCTGGAGCCAAGAAGTTATGTTTTTCCTCAGCTTCGCCACAATAAGAAGCATCTTTCTAATAGGTGCGGATCTAATTCAACTTGTCTGAAGTGTTTTCAGATCAGTTTTTTCAGTTTGTCAGTCTGTAAACCACCGTCACTCGACCTGAAAACGCGTTTTCTGCACTGTTCACACACTGATCAGAATAGGCTAAGAACAGTGAAAATATCAACTGTACCTATAGGGAAAAGACTATTTCTCGTATATTGAGCACTAAATTAAACTTTCTGAAATGTTTTCAAAGAGACATTTTTATTTTTGCCTGTCCGAAATCCATCTTCTCTCGGGCTGAAAGCACGTTTTCTGCACTGTTCGCTGACTGCTCAGGGATGCCTCAGAACATGAAAATTTCACCTGCAACTATAGGAAAAAACACTATTTCTATTATATTCAACTCTAAACCTCTTTGAATAGGGTGCTGCGACTGGCCTTCAAGCAGCCGAACCGTTCCACATTTCCTGCTTCCAAGCCATGGGATGAGTTTGACAAGAGCCAGGCCCTGCTACGAGGTGGATCCGGAGACTCTGTTCCCAGAGTTGGCTGAGTTCCGGGTGGTGGAGTCAGGCACGTTCCCGCTTGATCTTCTCCTGCGCCTCATTTCATTCGCTGCCTGTCGTATCGAAGTTGAGCTCTCTCTCCTCCGCCAGCTCAAGAATCATCTCACTTCACTAACGGCCTGCTGGAGTTGGACAGCGAGACTACACAAAAGTCACGACAGCATGTTGTCTGCCCACAACTGGAAGAAATCCATTCTATTCCCAGCGCGGTTCTGACACTCCACTAGAACTAGGACCGCACTTGGTCAGGTACGGAGCTTACTGCCTGGTGGAGGGTTTGGATTGGCGGCGCGACGTTCCCGCTCAGTTAGCCGTCATGCGCGATGCGCGATACTCGACCTCCCCCTTGAGGAGTAACCAATCATCCCAGCTGGCTTTAACAGAGTCACCATAGCACAGTGGACTGGTGTCTACGCCATCAGCAACCAGTTCATAGCGCTTGAGAACATCATCGCACTCTTTATGAGCTCCGTTGACAGGCTCATCCATCGCAGAACCTCTGTCACTCCACCAGAGATTTTGGAGATTCAACAGTCCGTCGACGTGGTGCTGTGCTTGCGGCGCCTCCTCCACACACAGTCGCCGCCGGGGTGGAACACTGTCGCTGTTCGAAGGGGCGGGGTGAGCCCAGCCGTCTGGATCATAGCCGCACTGATCATCGCTGCTCCTCTTGGAGAGACCAGCCGGCTGCTCTCACCTCTGCTCCCTCCAAAAAAACGAAGAAAACTTTGTATCAAAAAGTATGCATCTGAACCAAAGTCTAACTTGAATAAAAAATAAGATGCACTACTTTGGTATCGGGTCTGTTTCTTCTCTTCCGGTCCAGTCAGTGCGAACTCAGGCTTCAAAAATGTGTTTTGGTTTGACATCGTCTCAGGAGACAGGGAAGTTCCTGGAGCCAAGAAGTTATGTTTTTCCTCAGCTTCGCCACAATAAGAAGCAGATGCGTCAAATAACTCTTTCCCATCTCTCAACAGATCCCGGTTCTAGCCAAAAGTCAGGAGAGTCTCAATTCTGCCATTAACTCTTCTTATTCCTCAGACTCGCCAGTTTCTAGCAGGGGTCGCCACAGGACCGCGATAGCCGCGTCTTCAGAGGATCACACAGTAGGCGCTGCGTGGCAGACCTGCTCTGTTCTCAGCTCCCTCCTGCGATGTCTGATGCGATGTCTGTCTGTGATTCTGTTCTCTGCAGCCCTCCAAACCTCTCAGAGGCAAGTAGGACATCATCATCTACAGTCATCTCTTTCTGTAGATGATTGGGCCGGTCCCTCGGGTCTCCATCTTTGGAGAATTGCAGAGTCAGATCAAGGTACACTGCAAGTTTGGGGGCCCTACTTCCTCTGAAGGATCAACTGACAAAAGCGAGTCTGTTTTTGAAGAACCAGCGGGACTTGAAGTGCCCAGAGGAGTGTGCGCTGAGTACCGACGACCCTTTTGTCCTGGACCCGCCCCGGAGGCCGGGTCCGCTCCAGTGCTCAGTTCGCCGAATTTAAAGCGCCTGTCTCCTCACCTGCCCATATGGATCGAGAAGATACTCGTCATTGACACGCCCTTCAGTTTCACAGTCAACCCCGAGGTTCTGCGACACGACGTGGATCTGGGTGAACTCAGAGAACCAGCGGTCATGTCTGATGGAGGAGGACCGCGCTCTCCTGTCAAAGGAAGTAATCGAGCTAGTGCCAAAGCGATCCACCTACGCTGGGTTTTACTCCAGGTACTTTCTGGACAGGAGAGTGGAGACCTGTTCTGGACCTCAGTCTCCTAAACCAATTCATGACCAGACAGCGGATCCGGACTACCAGGAGACTCCTGGAGTGTGTCAGAGTGTGAGAGGCGATGACTTCCATAGATCTTGCAGACTCCTACTTCCACAACACGGTCTGTAGTGTGGACGTACTTGGAGTACTGGTTGATTCTAGCCAGGTCCAAACAGGAGTCATGAGTGCACACCAGCTTGGTGTTGGACCACATCGCGCTATTGAGGCAGCGTCCCACGCCTTTGTCCGGCTGGGTCTGCTCAACATGCAAGGCCTTCAGAAGTGGTTTGGTCGGCCTGCACCCTCACCTGACTCGAGACCAGAGATCAGAACACAAATCTCGAGTCTCGGGCCTCGGGCCTGACCCGAGACTGAGTCCAGCATGACCACCAGGAAGGTCGTGCTCTTACCGGGACTTTTGGCGCTTTTCAGGATCCAGCAAGTCCTACAAGTCTTTACAGACAGTCAGGCGGGGGAGGCCACCTGGATCAGATCTGCATCAGCGGGATCTGGAGCAGTTCCGAAGGTCGTCACATTAACCTGCTGGAGCTGTTGGCAGTTTTTAAGGTGTTGGTGGCTCTATCTCCTTATCTAAGTGGGAACCACGTTATGGTGAGATCAGACAGCTCTTCCACCGTGGCCTATATCAACCGCCAGCGTAGGGTGAGGACGTCTGCGTTATAAAACCTGGCCAGAAAGATTTGGCTCTGGGCTGATGTACATTTAGCGTCATTGGAGGCTCTGCATGTGCCAGGTGTAGACAATGTGGCAGCAGATGGATTATCTTGGAGACCACTGCCAGATGAATGAAGTTTATCTCAGGATATGGCAAATATGATCTGGGAGTTTTTCGGCCACCCAGTGGCTGATCTCTTTGCGAGCAGAGAGAACTTCAAATGTCCTCTCTGGTTCTCTCTCCCTAGATCCGACGACCCTCCACTGGGAGTGGACGGCCTGGCTCATCCAAGGTGGCCAAAAGGCCTCCTGTACGCCTTTCCTCCTCCTTGCCTTATTCTATGTCTGATGAGGGGAATTCAACTGCGGAGAGTGAGAATGATTCTCGTGGCTCTAGACAGCCCCAGCTCCATCTGGTATCCGGAGATGAGTCAGATGCGGATCAAAGGCCTCGGGACTTCCCTCCATCGAATTCAGCGCTTCTGCAAGCATCAGGAACCCTGAGGTCTCCCCCAATATTAGGACGACCCCTCAAGGTTTGGGTTCGCCAGGGTTAACAATCAGTCACTTCCCCCCTGATGTCCAATTGACTCTTCAGAACGCTAAAGCTCAGTCAACCCTCAGAGCATACAATGCTAAATGGACATTTTTTTCCCGGTGGTGTGGAACCCAGTCAGCCTCCCCAGAATCGGCACCTGTTCCTCTCATCCTCTCTTTTCTCCAGCATCTGGTTAATGAAGCTTGGAGCAGCGCTACATTACGGGTTTATGTAGCAGCCCTTTCCATGCTACACAATGGTCTGGACGGCCACCCCGTCTGCGAGCATCGTCTAGTGAGCCGTTTCATGAGAGGAGTGAAAAGGCTTAGACCAACCACAAGACCGTTATGTCAGTACTGGGACCTGCAGCTGGTACTCAATTCACTCTCTGAAGCCCCTTTTGAGCTGCTCTCCTACCCATTCAAAAGAGGTACATGAGCGTTTACACAAAATGTGTCCGGTTAGAGCGCTAAAAGCTTAACTGGATCGAGTCCCACCCTTCAGAAAGACGGACAGTCTGTGGGTGTCTGTCGCAGGTGGTAAGAAGGGGCAGGCGCTGTCCCCTCACAGGTTGTCACATTGGCTTGGAATTGCCATCATGAAAGCCTATGAGACAGCAGGAAAACAGGCACCCGAATCCCTGAAAGCACACTCGACCAGAGGCCTGGAAACATCTGTTGCTGCTTCAAGGGTGTATCTCTGGCAGAAATCTGCCTGGCAGCGTTTTTGGTCATCAATCTCTACTTTTGCTGACCACTATTTGTCTAATGTGTCAGCATCCTCCTTCCCTCATGTCATTCTGTCTTCAGGAGCAGCCGAACCCTGCGACCAGTAGGGCCTCATTCACAGCACTGGCTCTGGGACACCAGTATCTGCTTCATTAAAGTGTTGTGGAGTGTGCAGCGTCCTGAGATCCACCAGATTCCTGCATAACTATCTCTTTCTTGCTCAGCTCAGACAAGAAGCCTGACTGTAGCGGCTCAGTAAATGTTTTCTCTATCTGTATGGAGGATTGTTAATGCCACTTTCTATTTCAGCCGTAAGGTGGCTAAAAGAGGTCAACACAGTTCCTGCTGATCCACAGTGTAAGTTACACACCACTAATGAGGGGTTGTTAACGCCACCTTGTATATCAGCTTAAGGTGGCAAAGGCGAGGCGGCAGCTCCTGCCACCCAGAGTGTATGAATGAGGGGTTGTTCACAACCCATTCATTCATTCATTCAGGCTGGATAGACCCCGGGCGTGGCGGTGGTGTATGAAGTCTCATAGGCCGGTCCGGTGTGACGCCCTGGCCATCCGATATATCGACAGGACTCTGGGCACACCACCTTCTGTCATACCAAAGCAACATCACTGGTGACATTGCAGGTGGTTTAGTGCAGCAAAACGTTCATCTCCTTCACGGCCGTCTGGCAAAGGAGCAGGCAGTGCCAGTCAGATGTCCAGTATGGACGGCCATGGTAATTGCCGATGGTTCTCAAGTCAGGCCACGTTGCAAGGCTGGGGGTTAAGCTTTGTGCTCAAGATGACCTCATACGTGTTCCAGAGTCCCGGGAGGTGTTCTGGACTGCGCAACTCTGCCACCTGTGCTCACACACACACTCACACAAGGGAGTGCTGCAACCTGTTCAAGTCCTGCAAACATTCCTGCAGCAGGGGGCAGAAATTATGAGGGGACCGCCTATCCTGGGGCGTCTCCTCAAAGCACGGCTACATCAAGGCTAGCAGGCAGTCCTCTGCCCCCCGAGGCGCAGTTCACTAGTCGAAATGCTAAAGCACCCGCAACACTCAAAGCATATAATGCTCAATGGGTGTGGACTGCTGTCCATTGGGTAAACATCCACTGCTAGTCCAGTTCATGCAGGGATCTCGAAGACTCAGTCCCACCTCCAGACGCATCTGCCCCATTGGGATCTTCAATTGGTATTAAAGGCTCTCTCTGAAGCTCCCTTCGAGCCACTTGATCAGGCTCCTTTGGAGCTGGTGGCTTACAAAGCAGCTCTCCTCCTGGTCCTGGCCTCCATCAGGAGGGTTTGGACAACTATGTGCCTTCTCGATTAGTCTTTTTTTCCCAATTTTCTTTGTGCCTCTTCTGAGGTGAGCAATTTTTCAGTAGACGCTTTCTGTACTACCCCCCCACCCGGATGAGAACCACTGGCGCTTGCAAAAGGTGTGTCCCGTGAGGGCACTGAGAGCTTGTCTGAATGGAGTCAAGGCCCTCAGGAAAAAAGATAAGCTGTGGGTGGCTCTGGCAGGTGGTATAAAAGGCATCATGCATAGGAGCCTTCAGAGGAGTTTCTTTGGCAGAAATCTGCCAAACAGCCTCCTGGGCTTCTGACTTAACTTTTGAAGATCTCTGTTTGTTGGACGTAGCTGCTTCTTCTTTGTCGGACGCAGCTGCTTCATCTTTGCCTCACGTTGTCCTGTCTGCAGGTGCTTCCAGCAGCTCTGGCCAAGAGATCAGAGAATCGTTCGCGGACCGAGGGGAGGGTCTCTTCATCTGAATCCAACTTTTTCCTGCGATCAAGGGGACCAGGCCCCACCCTCCAGAGCTGAGCGAATTTCAGGAGCGCTGATGCTTTTGTATTGTTGGTGCAATAAAGTGTTTCTCTTCCGCAGTGCTTCGTCATGGGCTAAACTTGTCTCCGCTGGTGAGTTCTCCGTACAAATATGGACGGGATGGCGTCTGGTTCCCCTGTGTAGTCGCCGGAGCAGCGAAGCACCTGATTTGGCAACGAGAGGGCCCAAGGGGGACGCCAAGACCTACTGTATGGAAGGTTATTTGTGCCACTTCACAACATTTTTATGTTTGGCGTTCCGTAAACCACCTTTTCTGAAAATGCGTTTTCTGCATTGTGCCATAACTTCTCAGGGAAGCTTCAGAACATGATATTTTCAGCTCCCACTATAGCAGAAAGGGTCTTTCTAGTAGTTGCACATCAAATCTAAGCTGTCTGAAGTGTTTTTCGAAAGAGATAAACATTTTTATTGTTTGGTATTCCGAAACCCACCTTATCTCAGGCTGAAAACGCGTTTTCTGAGTTGTGCCATAACTTCTCAGGGAAGCTTCAGAACATGAAATTTTCACCCCCCACTATAGCAGAAAGGGTATTATTACTTGTTGCACATCAAATCTATGCTGTCTGAAGTGTTTTTCCAAAGTTATCAGCATTTTTCTTTTTGGCGTTCCGAAACCCACTTCATCTCAGGCTGAAAACACCTTTTCTCCATTGTGACATAACTTCTCGGGGAAGCCTCAGATCTTGAAATTTTCACCTCCCACTATAGCAGAAATGGTCTTTCTAGTAGATGTACATTAAATGCAAGCTGTCTGAAGTGTTTTTCCAAAGTTATCAACATTTTTATGTTTGGCGTTCCGAATTCCACCTTATCTCAGGCTGAAAACGCGCTTTCTGCATTGTACCACAACTTCTCAGGGAAGCTTCAGAACATGAAATTTTCACCTCCCACTATATCAGAAAGGGTCTTTCTAGTAGTTGCACATCAAATCCAAGCTGTCTGAAGTGTTTTTCCAAAGTTATCAACATTTTTATGTTTGGCGTACCCGAACCCACCTTCTCTCAGGCTGAAAACGCCTTTACTGCAATGTGCCAAAACTTTGCAGGGAAGCTTCAGAAAATGAAATTTACAACTCCCACTATAGCAGAATGGGTCTTTCTTGTAGTTGCACATCAAATCTAAGCTGTCTGAAGTGTTTTTCGAAAGGTATCAACATTTTTATGTTTGGCGTTCCGGAACCCACCTAATCACAGGCTGAAAACGCGTTTTCCGCATTGTGCCATAACTTCTCAGGGAAGCTACAGAACACGAAATGTTCACCTCCCACTATAGCAGAAAGGGTCTTTCTCGTAGTTGCACATAAAATCTAAGCTGTCTGAAGTGTTTTTCAAAAGAGATAAACATTTTTATTGTTTGGTATTCCGAAACCCACCTTTTCTCAGGCTGAAAACGCGTTTCTTTCTTTGTGCCAGAACTTTGCTGGGAAGATTCAGAAGATGAAATTTTCACTTCCGACTATTGCAGAAAGGGTCTTTCTAGTAGTTGCATATCAAATCTAAGCTATCTGAAGTATTTTTCCAAAGGTAACAACTTTTTTATGTTTGGCGTTCCGGAATCGACCTTATCTCAGGCTGAAAACGCGTTTTACGCATTGTGCCATAACTTTGCAGGGAAGCTTCAGAACATGAAATTTTCACCTGCCACTATAGCAGAAAGGGTCTTTCGAGTAGTTTCACATCAAATCTAAGCTGTCGGAAGTGTTTTTCCAAAGTTATCAACATTTTTATGTTTGGCGTTCCGGAATCGACCTCATCTCAGTCTGAAAATGCGTTTTCTGCATTGCGCCGTAACTTTGCAGAGAAGCTTCAGAAAATAAAAATTTCACTTCCAACTACAACAGAAAGGGTGTTTCTAGCAGTTGCACATCAAATCTAAGCTGTCTGAAGTGTTTTTCAAATGTTATCAACATTTTTATGTTTGGCGTTCCGGAATCAACCTTATCTCAGGCTGAAAACGTGTTTTACGCATTGTGCCATAACTTTACAGGGAAGCTTCAGAACATGAAATGTTCACCTCCGCCTGTAGCAGAAAGGGTCTTTCTAGTAGTTGCACACCAAATCGAAGCTGTCTGAAGTGTTTTTCCAAAGTTATCAACATTTTTATGTTTGGCGTTCCGGAATCGACCTTATCTCGGGCTGAAAACGCGTTTTCTGCATTGTGCCATAACTTTGCAGGGAAGCTTCAGAACATGATATTTTCACCTCCCACTATAGCAGAAAGGGTCTTTCTCGTAGTTGCACATCAAATCTAAGCTGTCTGAAGTCTTTTTCGAAACTTAACAACATTTTTATGTTTGGCGTTCCGGAATCGACCTTATCTCAGGCTGAAAACGCGTTTTCTACATTGTGCCATAACTTTGCATGGATGCTTCCAAACATGAAATTTTCATGTCCCACTATCGCAGAAAGGGTCTTTCTAGTAGTTGCACATCAAATCTAAGCAATATGAAGTGTTTTTCCAAAGGTATCAACTTTTTTATGTTTGGCGTTCCGGAATCGACCTTATCTCAGGCTGAAAACGCGTTTTACGCATTGTGCCATAGCTTTGCAGGGAAGCTTCAGAACATGAAATGTTCACCTGCCAATATAGCAGAAAGGGTCTTTCGAGTAGTTTCACATCAAATCTAAGCTGTGTGAAGTGTTTTTCCAAAGTTATCAACATTTTTATGTTTGGCGTTCCGGAATCGACCTCATCTCATTCTGAAAACGCGTTTTCTGCATTGCGCCGTAACTTTGCAGAGAAGCTTCAGAAAATAAAATTTTCACTTCCAACTACAACAGAAAGGGTGTTTCTAGCAGTTGCACATCAAATCTAAGCTGTCTGAAGTGTTTTTCAAATGTTATCAACATTTTTATGTATGGCGTTCCGGAATCAACCTTATCTCAGGCTGAAAATGTGTTTTACGCATTGTGCCATAACTTTACAGGGAAGCTTCAGAACATGAAATGTTCACCTCCCCCTGTAGCAGAAAGGGTCTTTCTAGTAGTTGCACATCAAATCGAAGCTGTCTGAAGTGTTTTTCCAAAGTTATCAACATTTTTAAGTTTGGCATTCCGGAATCGACCTTATCTCAGGCTGAAAACGCGTTTTCTGCATTGTGCCATAACTTTGCAGGGAAGCTTCAGAACATGAAATTTTCACATCCCACTATAGCAAAAAGGGTCTTTCTAGTACTTGCACATCAAATCTAAGCTGTCTGAAATGTTTTTCCAAAGTTATCAACATTTTTTTGTTTGGCGTTCCAGAATCGACCTTATCTCAGGCTGAAAATGCGTTTTCTGCATTGTGCCATAACTTTGCAGGGAAGCTTCAGAACATGAAATTTTCACATCCCACTATAGCAGAAAGGGTCTTTCTAGTACTTGCACAACAAATCTAAGCTGTCTGAAATGTTTTTCCAAAGTTATCAACATTTTTATGTTTGGCGTTCCGGAACCCACCTTATCTCAGGCTGAAAAAGCGTTTTCTGCATTGTGCCATAACTTTGCAGAGAAGCTTCAGAACATGAAATTTTCACCTCCCACTATAGTAGAAAGGGTCTTTCTATTTGTTGCACATCTAATCTAAGCTGTCTGAAGTGTTTTTCCAAAGTTATCAACATTTTTATGTTTGGCGTTCCAAAACCCACCTTATCTCAGGCTGAAAATGCGTTTTCTGCAATGTGCCATAACTTTGCAGGGAAGCTTCAGAACATGAAATTTTCACTTCCGACTATTGCAGAAAGGGTCTTTATAGTAGTTGCATATCATATCTAAGCTGTCTGAAGTATTTTTCCAATGTTATCAACATTCTTATGTTTGGCGTTCCGGAACCCGCCTTATCTCAGGCTGAAAACGCGTTTCCTGCATTGCGCCATAACTTTGCAGAGAAGCTTCAAAACATGAAATTTTCACCTCCCACTATCGCAGAAAGGGTCTTTCTAGTAGTTGCACATCAAATTGTAGCAGTCTGAAGTGTTTTTCCAAAGTTATCAAAATCTTTATGTTTGGCGTTCCGGAACCCACCTTATGTGTCAGGCTGAAAACGCGTTTTCTGCATTTTGTCATAACTTTGCAGAGAAGCTTCAGAACATGAAATTTTCACATCCCACTATAGCAGAAAGGGTCTTTCTAGTAGTTGCACATCAAATCTTAGCTGTCTGAAGTGTTATTCCAAAGTTATCAACTTTTTTTATTTTTGGCCTTCCGGAATCGACCTTATCTCAGGCTGAAAACATGTTTTACGCATTGTGCCATAACTTGGCAGGGAAGCTTCAGAACATAAAATTTTATTTTCACCTCCCACTATAGCAGAAATGGTCTTTCTCGTAGTTGCACATTAATTCTATGCAGTCTGAAGTGTTTTTCCAAAGTTATCAACATTTTTATGTTTGGCGTTCCGGAAACAACCTTATCTAAGGCTGAAATCGCATTTTCTGCATTGTGCCATAACTTTGCAGTTAAGCTTGAGAACATGGAATGTTCTCCTCCCACTATAGCAGAAAGGGTCTTTCTAGTAGTTGCTGATCAAATCTCAGCTGTCTGAAATGTTTTTCCAAACTTATCAACATTTTTATGTTTGGCGTTCCGGAACCCTCCTAATCTCAGGCTAAAAACGTGTTTTCTGCATTGTGCCATAACTTTGCAGTGAAGCCTCAGAACATGAAATTTTCACCTCCCACTATAGTAGAAAGGGACTTTCTAGTAGTTGCACATCAAATCTAAGCTGTCTGAAGTGTTTTTCCAAAGTTATCAACATTTTTATATTTGGCGTTCAGAACCCACCTTATCTCAGGCTGAAAACGTGTTTCTTTCTTTGTGCCATAACTTTGCAGGGAAGCTTCAGAACATGGAATTTTAACCTCCCACTATAGCAGAAAGGGTCTTTCTAGTAGTTGCACATCAAATCTAAGCTGTCTGAAGTTTTTTTTCCAAAGTTATCAACATTTTTATTCATGGCGTTCCGGAACCCATCTTATCTCAGGTTGAAAACGCGTTTTCTGCCTTGTGCCATAACTTTGCAGGGAAGCTTCAGAACATGGAATTTTAACCTCCCGCGAAAGCAGAAAGGGTCTTTCTAGTAGTTGCACATCAAATCTAAGCTGTCTGAAGTGTTTTTCCAAAGTTATCAACATTTTTATGTTTGGCATTCCGGAATTGACCTTATCTCAGGCTGAAAACGCGTTTTCTGCATTGTGCCATAACTTTGCATGGATGCTTCCGAACATGAAATTTTCATGTCCCACTATCGCAGAAAGGGTCTTTCAAGTAGTTGCACATTAAATCTATGCTGTCTGAAGTGTTTTTCCAAAGTTATGAACATTTTTATGTTTGGCGTTCCAGAATCGACCTTATCTCAGGCTGAAAATGCGTTTTCTGCATTGTGCCATAACTTTGCAGAGAAGCTTCAGAACATGAAATTTTCACCTCCCACTATAGTAGAAAGGGTCTTTCTAGTTGTTGCACATCTAATCTAAGCTGTCTGAAGTGTTTTTCCAAAGTTATCAACATTTTTATGTTTGGCGTTCCGGAATCGATCTTCTCTCAGGCTGAAAACGCGTTTTCTGCATTGTGCCATAACTTTGCAGGGAAGCTTGAGAACATGGAATGTTCACCTCCCACTATAGCAGAAATGGTCTTTCTAGTAGTTGCACATTAATTCTATGCAGTCTGAAGTGTTATTCCAAAGTTATCAACTTTTTTATTTTTGGCGGTCCAGAATCGACCTTATCTCAGGCTGAAAACGTGTTTTACGCATTGTGCCATAACTTTGCAGGTAAGCTTCAGAACATAAAATGTTATTTTCACCTCCCTCTATAGCAGAAATGGTCTTTCTAGTAGTTGCTCATCAAATCTTAGCTGTCTGAAGTGTTTTTCCAAAGTTAGCAACTTTTTTATGTTTGGCGTTCCGGAACCCACCTTATATCGGGCTGAAAATGCGTTTTCTGCATTGTGCCATAACTTTGCAGGGAAGCTTCAGAACATGAAAATTTAACCTCCCACTATGACAGAAAGGGTCTTTCTAGTAGTTGCACATCAAATCTAAGCTGTCTGAAGTGTTTTTCCAAAGTTATCAACATTTTTATGTTTGGCGTTCCGGAAACGACCTTATCTCAGGCTGAAATCGCATTTTCTGCATTGTGCCATAACTTTGCAGTTAAGCTTGAGAACATGGAATGTTCTCCTCCCACTATAGTAGAAATGGTCTTTCTTGTAGTTGCACATTAATTCAAAGCTGTCTGAAGCGTTTTTCCAACGTTATCAACATTTTTATGTTTGGCGTTCCAGAATCGACCTTATCTCAGCCTGAAAACGCGTTTTACCCATTGTGCAATAACTTTGCATGGAAGCTTCAGAACATGAAATTTTCACCTGCCACTATAGCATAAAGGGTCTTTCTAGTAGTTGCACATCAAATCTAAGCTGTCTGAAATGTTTTTCCAAACTTTTCAACATTTTTATGTTTGGCGTTCCGGAACCCACCTTATCTCAGGCTGAAAACGCGTTTTACGCATTGTGCCATAACTTTGCAGGTAAGCTTCAGAACATAAAATTGTATTTTAACCTCCCACTTTAGCAGAAATGGTCTTTCTAGTAGTTGCACATTAATTCTATGCAGTCTGAAGTGTTTTTCCAAAGTTATCAACTTTTTTATGTTTGGCGTTCCGGAACCCACCTTATCTCAGGCTGAAAATGCGTTTTCTGCATTGTGCCATAACTTTGCAGGGAAGCTTCAGAACATGAAATTTTCACCTCCCACTATCACAGAAAGTGTCTTTCTAGTAGTTGCACATCAAATCGAAGCTGTCTGAAGTGTTTTTCCAAAGTTATCAATATTTTTATGTTTGACGTTCCGGAATCGACATTATCTCAGACTGAAAACGTGTTTTACGCATTGTGCCATAACTTTGCAGGGAAGCTTCAGAACATGAAATTTTCACATCCCACTATAGCAGAAAGGGTCTTTCTAGTAGTTGCACATCAAATCTAAGCTGTCTGAAGTGTTTTTCGAAAGTTATCAACATTTTTATGTTTGCCGTTCCGGAATCGACATTATCTCAGGCTGAAAACGCGTTTACTGCATTGTGCCATAACTTTGCATGGATGCTTCCGAACATGAAAATTTCACCACCCACTATGGCAGAACGGGTCTTTCTAATAGTTGTCCATCAAATCTAAGCTGTCTGAAGTGTTTTTCCAAAGTTATCAACTTTTTTATGTTTGGCGTTCCGAAACCCACCTTATCTCAGGCTGAAAATTGTTTTTGTGTATTGTGCCATAACTTCTCAGGGAAGCGTCAGACCATGGAATTTTCACATTCCACTATATCAGAAAGGGTCTTTCTAGTAGTTGCACATAAAATATAAGCTGTCTGATGTGTTTTTCCATAGTTATCAACATCTTTATGTTTGGCGTTCCGGAACCCACCTTCCGTCAGGCTGAAAATGCGTTTTCTGCATTGTGCCATAACTTTGCAGGGAAGCTTCAGAACATGAAATTTTCACCTCCCACTTTCACAGAAAGGGTCTTTCTAGTAGTTGCACATAAAATATAAGCTGTCTGAAGTGTTTTTCCATAGTTATCAACATCTTTATGTTTGGCGTTCCGGAACCCACCTTCCGTCAGGCTGAAAATGCGTTTTCTGCATTGTGCCATGACTTTGCAGCGAAGCTTCAGAACATGAAATTTTCACCTCCCACTATAGCAGAAAAGGTCTTTCTAGTAGTTGCTCATCAAATCTTAGCTGTCTGAAGTGTTTTTCCAAAGTTAGCAACATTTTTATGTTTGGCGTTCCGGAAACGACCTTATCTCAGGCTAAAAACGCGTTTTCTGCATTGTGCCATAACTTTGCAGTTAAGCTTGAGAACATGGAATGTTCTCCTCCCACTATAGCAGAAATGATCTTTCTTGGAGTTGCACTTTAATTCTAAGCTGTCTGAAGTGTTTTTCCAAAGTTATCAACATTTTTATGTTTGGCGTTCCGGAGTCGACCTCATCTCAGTCTGAAAACGCGTTTTCTGCATTGTGCCGTAACTTTGCAGAGAAGCTTCAGAACATGAAATATTCACCTCCAACTACAACAGAAAGGGTGTTTCTAGTAGTTGCACATCAAATCGAAACTGTCTGAAGTGTTTTTCCAAAGTTATTAATATTTTTATGTTTGGCGTTCCGGAATCGACCTTATCTCAGACTGAAAACGTGTTTTACGCATTGTGCCATAACTTTGCAGGGAAGCTTCAGAACATGAAATTTTCACATCCCACTATAGCAGAAAGGGTCTTTCTAGTAGTTGCACATCAAATCTAAGCTGTCTGAAGTGTTTTTCGAAAGTTATCAACATTTTTATGTTTGCCGTTCCGGAATCGACATTATCTCAGGCTGAAAACGCGTTTACTGCATTGTGCCATAACTTTGCATGGATGCTTCCGAACATGAAAATGTCACCACCCACTATGGCAGAACGGGTCTTTCTAATAGTTGTCCATCAAATCTAAGCTGTCTGAAGTGTTTTTCCAAAGTTATCAACTTTTTTATGTTTGGCGTTCCGAAACCCACCTTATCTCAGGCTGAAAATTGTTTTTGTGTATTGTGCCATAACTTCTCAGGGAAGCGTCAGAACATGGAATTTTCACATTCCACTATATCAGAAAGGGTCTTTCTAGTAGTTGCACATAAAATATAAGCTGTCTGAAGTGTTTTTCCATAGTTATCAACATCTTTATGTTTGGCGTTCCGGAACCCACCTTCCGTCAGGCTGAAAATGCGTTTTCTGCATTGTGCCATGACTTTGCAGCGAAGCTTCAGAACATGAAATTTTCACCTCCCACTATAGCAGAAAAGGTCTTTCTAGTAGTTGCTCATCAAATCTTAGCTGTCTGAAGTGTTTTTCCAAAGTTAGCAACATTTTTATGTTTGGCGTTCCGGAAACGAACTTATCTCAGGCTAAAAACGCGTTTTCTGCATTGTGCCATAAATTTGCAGTTAAGCTTGAGAACATGGAATGTTCTCCTCCCACTATAGCAGAAATGATCTTTCTTGGAGTTGCACTTTAATTCTAAGCTGTCTGAAGTGTTTTTCCAAAGTTATCAACATTTTTATGTTTGGCGTTCCGGAGTCGACCTCATCTCAGTCTGAAAACGCGTTTTCTGCATTGTGCCGTAACTTTGCAGAGAAGCTTCAGAACATGAAATATTCACCTCCAACTACAACAGAAAGGGTGTTTCTAGTAGTTGCACATCAAATCGAAACTGTCTGAAGTGTTTTTCCAAAGTTATTAATATTTTTATGTTTGGCGTTCCGGAATCGACCTTATCTCAGACTGAAAACGCGTTTTCTGCATTGTGCCATAACTTTGCTGGGAAGCTTTAGACCATGAAATTTTCACATCCCACTATAACAGAAAGGGTTTTTCTAGTAGTTGCACATCAAATCTAAGCTGTCTGAAGTTTTTTCCAAAGTTATCAGCATTTTTATGTTTGGCGTTCCGGAACCCACCTCATCTCAGGCTGAAAACGCGGTTTCTGCTTTGTGGCATAACTTTGCAGGGAAGCTTCAGAACATGAATTTTTCACATCCCACTATAGCAAAAAGGGTTTTTCTAGCAGCTGCACATCAAATCTAAGCTGTCTGAAGTGTTTTTTCGAAAGTTATCAACATTTTTATGTTTGGCGTTCCGGAACCCACCTTATCTCAGCCTGAAAACGCGTTTTCTGCATTGTGCCATAACTTCGCAAGGAAGCTTCAGAACATGAAATTTTCACCTGCCACTATAGCAGAAAGGGTCTTTCTCATACTTGCACATCAAATCTAAGCTGTCTGAAGTGTTCTTCCAAAGTTGTCAGCATTTTTATGTTTGCCGTTCCAGAACCCACCTTATCTCATGCAGAAAAGGCGTTTTCTCCATTGTGCCATAACTTCTCAGGGAAGCTTCAGAACATGACTTTTTCACCTCCCACTATAGCAGAAAGGGTCTTTCTAGTAGTTTCACGTCAAATTTAAGCTGTCTGAAGTGTTTTTCCAAAGTTATCAACATTTTTATGTTTGGCGTTCTGGAATCGACCTTAACTCAGGCTGAAAATGCGTTTTCTGCATTTTGACATAACTTTGCAGGAAAGCTTCAGAACATGAAATTTTCAACTCCCACTATAGCAGGAAGGGTCTTTCCAGTAGTTGCACATCAAATCTAAGCTGTCTGAAGTGTTTTTCCAAAGTTATCAATATTTTTATGTTTGACGTTCCGGAATCGACCTAATCTCAGGCTGACAACGCGTTTTCTGCATTGTGCCATAACTTTGCAGGGAGACTTCAGAACATGAAATTTTCTCCTCCCACTACATCAGAAAGGGTATTTCTAATAGTTGCACATCAAATCTGAGTTGTCAGAAGTGTTTTTCCAAAGTTATCAACATTTTTATGTTTGGCGTTCCGGAATCAACCTTATTTCAGACTGAAAACGTGTTTTCTGCATTTTGACATAACTTTGCAGGAAAGCTTCAGAACATGAAATTTTCAACTCCCACTATAGCAGGAAGGGTCTTTCCAGTAGTTGCACATCAAATCTAAGCTGTCTGAAGTGTTTTTCCAAAGTTATCAATATTTTTATGTTTGACGTTCCGGAATCGACCTAATCTCAGGCTGACAACGCGTTTTCTGCATTGTGCCATAACTTTTCAGGGAAGCTACAGAACATGAAATGTTCGCCTCCCACTATAGCAGATAGGGTCTTTCTAGTAGTTGCACATCAAATCTAAGCTGTCTGAAGTGTTTTTCCAAAGTTATCAACATTCTTATGTTTGGCGTTCCGGAATCAACCTTATCTCAGGCTGAAAACGCGTTTTACGCATTGTGCCATAACTTTGCAGGAAAGCTTCAGAACATGAAATTTTCAACTCCCACTATAGGAGAAAGGGTCTTTCCAGTAGTTGCACATCAAATCTAAGCTGTGTGATGTGTTTTTCCAAAGTTATCAATATTTTTATGTTTGACGTTCCGGAATCGAGCTTATCTCAGGCTGAAAACGCGTTTCCTGCATTGCGGCATAACTTTGCAGGGAAGCTTCAGAACATGAAATTTTCACCTCCCACTGTAGCAGAAAGGGTCTTTCTAGTAGTTGCACATCAAATGTAAGCTGTCTGAAGTGTTTTTCCAAATTTATCAATATTTTTATGTTTGGCGTTCCGGAGTCGACCTCATCTCAGTCTGAAAACGCGTTTTCTGCACTGTGCCGTAACTTTGCAGAGAAGCTTCAGAACATGAAATATTCACCTCCAACTACAACAGAAAGGGTGTTTCTAGTAGTTGCACATCAAATCGAAACTGTCTGAAGTGTTTTTCCAAAGTTATTAATATTTTTATGTTTGGCGTTCCGGAATCGACCTTATCTCAGACTGAAAACGTGTTTTACGCATTGTGCCATAACTTTGCAGGGAAGCTTCAGAACATGAAATTTTCACATCCCACTATAGCAGAAAGGGTCTTTCTAGTAGTTGCACATCAAATCTAAGCTGTCTGAAGTGTTTTTCGAAAGTTATCAACATTTTTATGTTTGCCGTTCCGGAATCGACATTATCTCAGGCTGAAAACGCGTTTACTGCATTGTGCCATAACTTTGCATGGATGCTTCCGAACATGAAAATGTCACCACCCACTATGGCAGAACGGGTCTTTCTAATAGTTGTCCATCAAATCTAAGCTGTCTGAAGTGTTTTTCCAAAGTTATCAACTTTTTTATGTTTGGCGTTCCGAAACCCACCTTATCTCAGGCTGAAAATTGTTTTTGTGTATTGTGCCATAACTTCTCAGGGAAGCGTCAGAACATGGAATTTTCACATTCCACTATATCAGAAAGGGTCTTTCTAGTAGTTGCACATAAAATATAAGCTGTCTCAAGTGTTTTTCCATAGTTATCAACATCTTTATGTTTGGCGTTCCGGAACCCACCTTCCGTCAGGCTGAAAATGCGTTTTCTGCATTGTGCCATAACTTTGCAGGGAAGCTTCAGTACATGAAATTTTCACCTCCCACTTTCACAGAAAGGGTCTTTCTAGTAGTTGCACATAAAATATAAGCTGTCTGAAGTGTTTTTCCATAGTTATCAACATCTTTATGTTTGGCGTTCCGGAACCCACCTTCCGTCAGGCTGAAAATGCGTTTTCTGCATTGTGCCATGACTTTGCAGCGAAGCTTCAGAACATGAAATTTTCACCTCCCACTATAGCAGAAAAGGTCTTTCTAGTAGTTGCTCATCAAATCTTAGCTGTCTGAAGTGTTTTTCCAAAGTTAGCAACATTTTTATGTTTGGCGTTCCGGAAACGACCTTATCTCAGGCTAAAAACGCGTTTTCTGCATTGTGCCATAACTTTGCAGTTAAGCTTGAGAACATGGAATGTTCTCCTCCCACTATAGCAGAAATGATCTTTCTTGGAGTTGCACTTTAATTCTAAGCTGTCTGAAGTGTTTTTCCAAAGTTATCAACATTTTTATGTTTGGCGTTCCGGAGTCGACCTCATCTCAGTCTGAAAACGCGTTTTCTGCATTGTGCCGTAACTTTGCAGAGAAGCTTCAGAACATGAAATATTCACCTCCAACTACAACAGAAAGGGTGTTTCTAGTAGTTGCACATCAAATCGAAACTGTCTGAAGTGTTTTTCCAAAGTTATTAATATTTTTATGTTTGGCGTTCCGGAATCGACCTTATCTCAGACTGAAAACGCGTTTTCTGCATTGTGCCATAACTTTGCTGGGAAGCTTTAGACCATGAAATTTTCACATCCCACTATAACAGAAAGGGTTTTTCTAGTAGTTGCACATCAAATCTAAGCTGTCTGAAGTTTTTTCCAAAGTTATCAGCATTTTTATGTTTGGCGTTCCGGAACCCACCTCATCTCAGGCTGAAAACGCGGTTTCTGCTTTGTGGCATAACTTTGCAGGGAAGCTTCAGAACATGAATTTTTCACATCCCACTATAGCAAAAAGGGTTTTTCTAGCAGCTGCACATCAAATCTAAGCTGTCTGAAGTGTTTTTCGAAAGTTATCAACATTTTTATGTTTGGCGTTCCGGAACCCACCTTATCTCAGCCTGAAAACGCGTTTTCTGCATTGTGCCATAACTTCGCAAGGAAGCTTCAGAACATGAAATTTTCACCTGCCACTATAGCAGAAAGGGTCTTTCTCATACTTGCACATCAAATCTAAGCTGTCTGAAGTGTTCTTCCAAAGTTGTCAGCATTTTTATGTTTGCCGTTCCAGAACCCACCTTATCTCATGCAGAAAAGGCGTTTTCTCCATTGTGCCATAACTTCTCAGGGAAGCTTCAGAACATGACTTTTTCACCTCCCACTATAGCAGAAAGGGTCTTTCTAGTAGTTTCACATCAAATTTAAGCTGTCTGAAGTGTTTTTCCAAAGTTATCAACATTTTTATGTTTGGCGTTCTGGAATCGACCTTAACTCAGGCTGAAAATGCGTTTTCTGCATTTTGACATAACTTTGCAGGAAAGCTTCAGAACATGAAATTTTCAACTCCCACTATAGCAGGAAGGGTCTTTCCAGTAGTTGCACATCAAATCTAAGCTGTCTGAAGTGTTTTTCCAAAGTTATCAATATTTTTATGTTTGACGTTCCGGAATCGACCTAATCTCAGGCTGACAACGCGTTTTCTGCATTGTGCCATAACTTTGCAGCGAGACTTCAGAACATGAAATTTTCTCCTCCCACTACATCAGAAAGGGTATTTCTAATAGTTGCACATCAAATCTGAGTTGTCGGAAGTGTTTTTCCAAAGTTATCAACATTTTTATGTTTGGCGTTCCGGAATCAACCTTATTTCAGACTGAAAACGTGTTTTCTGCATTTTGACATAACTTTGCAGGAAAGCTTCAGAACATGAAATTTTCAACTCCCACTATAGCAGGAAGGGTCTTTCCAGTAGTTGCACATCAAATCTAAGCTGTCTGAAGTGTTTTTCCAAAGTTATCAATATTTTTATGTTTGACGTTCCGGAATCGACCTAATCTCAGGCTGACAACGCGTTTTCTGCATTGTGCCATAACTTTTCAGGGAAGCTACAGAACATGAAATGTTCGCCTCCCACTATAGCAGATAGGGTCTTTCTAGTAGTTGCACATCAAATCTAAGCTGTCTGAAGTGTTTTTCCAAAGTTATCAACATTCTTATGTTTGGCGTTCCGGAATCAACCTTATCTCAGGCTGAAAACGCGTTTTACGCATTGTGCCATAACTTTGCAGGAAAGCTTCAGAACATGAAATTTTCAACTCCCACTATAGGAGAAAGGGTCTTTCCAGTAGTTGCACATCAAATCTAAGCTGTGTGATGTGTTTTTCCAAAGTTATCAATATTTTTATGTTTGACGTTCCGGAATCGACCTTATCTCAGGCTGAAAACGCGTTTCCTGCATTGCGGCATAACTTTGCAGGGAAGCTTCAGAACATGAAATTTTCACCTCCCACTGTAGCAGAAAGGGTCTTTCTAGTAGTTGCACATCAAATGTAAGCTGTCTGAAGTGTTTTTCCAAATTTATCAATATTTTTATGTTTGGCGTTCCGGAATCGACCTTATCTCAGGCTGAAAACGCGTTTTCTGCATTTGCCATAACTTTGCAGGGAGACTTCAGAACATGAAATTTTCTCCTCCCACTACATCAGAAAGGGTATTTCTAATAGTTGCACATCAAATCTGAGTTGTCGGAAGTGTTTTTCCAAAGTTATCAACATTTTTATGTTTGGCGTTCCGGAATCAACCTTATTTCAGACTGAAAACGTGTTTTCTGCATTGTGCCATAACTTTGCAGGGAAACTTCAGAACATGGAATTTTAACCTCCCACTATAGCAGAAAAAGGCTTTCTTGTAGTTGCACTTCAAATCTAAGCTGTCTGAAGTGTTTTTCCAAAGTTATCAACATTTTTTATGTTTGGCGTTCCGGAACCCACCTTATCTCAGGCTGAAAACGCGTTTTCTGCATTTTGCCATAACTTTGCAGGGAAGATTCAGAACATGAAATTTTCACCTCCCAATATAGCAGAAAGGGTCTTTCTAGTAGTTGCACATCAAATCTAAGCTGTCTTGAAGTGTTTTTCTGAAGTTATCAACATTTTTATGTTTGGCGTTCTGGAACCCGCCTTTTCTCGGCCTGAAAACGCGTTTTACATATTTTGCCATAACTTTGCAGGAAAGCTTCAGAACATGAAATTTTCAACTCCCACTATAGCAGGAAGGGTCTTTCCAGTAGTTGCACATCAAATCTAAGCTGTCTGAAGTGTTTTTCCAAATTTATCAATATTTTTATGTTTGGCGTTCCGGAATCGACCTTATCTCAAGCTAAAAACGCGTTTTCTGCATTGTGCCATAACTTTTCAGGGAAGCTTCAGAACATGAAATGTTTGCCTCCCACTATAGCAGATAGGGTCTTTCTAGTAGTTGCACATCAAATCTAAGCCGTCTGAAGTGTTTTTCCATAGTTATCAACCTTTTTATGTTTGGCGTTCTGGAACCCACCTTATCTCAGGCTCAAAACGCGTTTTCTGCATTGTGCCATAACTTTGCAGGGAGACTTCAGAACATGAAATTTTCTCCTCCCACTATATCAGAAAGGGTATTTCTAATAGTTGCACATCAAATCTGAGTTGTCGGAAGTGTTTTTCCAAAGTTATCAACATTTTTATGTTTGGTGTTTCGGAATCGACCTTATCTCAGGCTGAAATCGCGGTTTCTGCATTGTGCCATAACTTTGCAAGGAAGCTTCAGAACATGGAATTTTAACCTCCCACTATAGCAGAAAAGGTCATTCTAGTAGTTGCACATCAAATCTAAGCTGTCTGAAGTGTTTTTCCAAAGTTATCAACATTTTTATGTTTGGCGTTCTGGAACCCACCTTAACTCAGCCCGAAAACGCGTTTTACATATTTTCCCATAACTTTGCAGGGAAGCTTCAGAACATTAAATTTTAACATCCCACTATAGCAGAAAGGGTCTTTCTAGTAGTTGCACACCAAATCTAAGCTGTCTGAAGTGTTTTTCCAAAGTTATCAACATTCTTATGTTTGGCGTTTCGGAATCAACCTTATCTCAGGCTGAAAACGCGTTTTACGCATTTTGGCATAACTTTGCAGGAAAGCTTCAGAACATGAAATTTTCAACTCCCACTATAGCAGAAAGGGTCTTTCTAGTAGTTGCACATCAAATCTAAGCTGTCTGAAGTGTTTTTCCAAAGTTATCAATATTTTTATGTTTGGCGTTCCGGAATCGACCTTATCTCAGGCTGAAAAAGCGTTTCCTGCATTGTGGCATAACTTTGCAGGGAAGGTTCAGAACATGAAATTTTCTCCTCCCACTATTGCAGAAAGGGTATTTCTCGTAGTTGCACATCAAATCTAAGTTGTCTGAAGTGTTTTTCCAAAGTTATCAACATTCTTATGTTTGGCGTTCCGGAATCAACCTTATCTCAGACTGAAAATGTGTTTTCTGCATTGTGCCATAACTTTGCAGGGAAACTTCAGAACATGAAATTTTCACCTCCAGCTATAACAGAAAGGGTCTTTCTAGTAGTTGCACATCAAATCTAAGCTGTTTGAAGTGTTTTTCCAAAGTTAACACCATTTTTATGTTTGGCGTTCCAGAAACAACCTTATCTCAGGCTGAAAACGCGTTTTCTGCATTGTGCCATAACTTTGCAGGGAGACTTCAGAACATGAAATTTTCTCCTCCCACTATATCAGAAAGGGTATTTCTAGTAGTTGCACATCAAATCTAAGTTGTCTGAAGTGTTTTTCCATAGTTATCAACATTCTTAAGTTTGGCGTTTAGGAATCAACCTTATCTCAGACTGAAAACGTGTTTTCTGCATTGTGCCATAACTTTGCAGGGAAACTTCAGAACATGAAATTTTCACCTCCCACTATAGCAGAAAGGGTCTTTCTAGTAGTTGCACATCAAATCTAAGCTGTCGAAAGTGTTTTTCCAAAGTTATCAACATTTTTATGTTTGGCGTTTCGAAATCGACCTTATCTCCGGCAGAAAACGCGTTATCTGCATTGTGCCATAACTTTGCAGGGAAGCTTCAGAACATGAAATTTTTACCTCCCACTATAGCAGAAATGGTCATTCTAGTAGTTGCACATCAAATCTAAGCCGTCTTTGAAGTGTTTTTCTAAAGTTATCAACATTTTTATGTTTGGCGTTCCGGAACCCACCTTATCTCAGCCTGAAAACGCGTTTTACATATTTTGCCATAACTTTGCAGGGAAGCTTCAGAACATGAAATTTTAACATCCCACTATAGCAGAAAGGGTCTTTCTAGTAGTTGCACATCAAATCTAAGCTTTTTTAAGTGTTTTTCCTAAGTTATCAACATTCTTATGTTTGGCGTTCCGGAATCAACCTTATCTCAGGCTGAAAACGCGTTTTACGCATTGTGGCATAACTTTGCAGGGAAGCTTCAGAACATGAAATTTTCACCTCCCACTGGAGCAGAAAGGGTCTTTCTGGTAATTGCACATCAAATCTAAGCTGTCTGAAGTGTTTTTCCAAAGTTATCAACATTTTTATGTTTGGCGTTCTGGAACTCACCTAATCTCAGGATCAAAACGCGTTTTCTGCATTGTGCCATAACTTTGCAGGGAAGCTTCAGAACATGAAATTTTAACCTCCCACTGCAGCAGAAAGGGTCTTTCTCGTAGTTGCACATCAAATCGAAGCTGTTTGAAGTGTTTTTCCAAAGTTAACACCATTTTTATGTTTGGCGTTCCAGAAACAACCTTATCTCAGGCTGAAAACGCGTTTTACGCAATTTGCCATAACTTTGCAGGAAAGCCTCAGAACATGAAATTTTCACCTCCCACTATAACAGAAAGGGTCTTTCTAGTAGTTGCAAATCAAATCTAAGATGTCTGAAGTGTATTTCCAAAGTTATCAACATTTTTATGTTTGGCGTTCTGGTACCCACCTTATGTCAGGCTGAAAACGTGTTTTCTGCATTGTGCCATAACTTTGCAATGAAGCTTTAGAACATGAAATTTTCACCTCCCACTATAGCAGAAAGGGTATTTCTAGTAGTTGCACATCAAATCTAAGTTGTCTGAAGTGTTTTTCCAAAGTTATCAACATTCTTATTTTTTGCGTTCCGGAATCAACCTTATCTCAAGCTGAAAACGCGTTTTACGCAATTTGCCATAACTTTGCAGGAAAGCCTCAGAACATGAAATTTTCACCTCCCACTATAGGAGAAAGGGTCTTTCTAGTAGTTGCACATCAAATCTAAGCTGTCGAAAGTGTTTTTCCAAAGTTATCAACATTCTTATGTTTGGCGTTTCGAAATCGACCTTATCTCGAGCAGAAAACGCGTTTTCTGCATTGTGCCATAACTTTGCAGGGAAGCTTCAGAACATGAAATTTTTACCTCCCACTATAGCAGAAATGGTCATTCTAGTAGTTGCACATCAAATCTAAGCCGTCTTTGAAGTGTTTTTCTAAAGTTATCAACATTTTTATGTTTGGCGTTCCGGAACCCACCTTATCTCAGCCTGAAAACGCGTTTTACATATTTTGCCATAACTTTGCAGGGAAGCTTCAGAATATGAAATTTTAACATCCCACTATAGCAGAAAGGGTCTTTCTAGTAGTTGCAGATCAAATCTAAGCTTTTTGAAGTGTTTTTCCTAAGTTATCAACATTCTTATGTTTGGCGTTCCGGAATCAACCTTATCTCAGGCTGAAAACGCGTTTTACGCATTGTGCCATAACTTTGCAGGAAAGCTACAGAACATAAAATTTTCAACTCCCACTATAGCAGAAAGGGTCTTTCTAGTAGTTGCACATCAAATCTAAGCTGTCTGAAGTGTTTTTCCAAAGTTATCAATATTTTTATGTTTGGCGTTCCGGAATCGACCTTATCTCAGGCTGAAAACGCGTTTCCTGCATTGTGGCATAACTTTGCAGGGAAGCTTCAGAACATGAAATTTTCACCTCCCACTGTAGCACAAAGGGTCTTTCTGGTAGTTGCACATCAAATCTAAGCTGTCTGAAGTGTTTTTCCAAAGTTATCAACATTTTTATGTTTGGCGTTCTGGAACCCACCTAATCTCAGGATCAAAACGCGTTTTCTGCATTGTGCCATAACTTTGCAGGGAAGCTTCAGAACATGAAATTTTAACCTCCCACTGCAGCAGAAAGGGTCTTTCTAGTAGTTGCACATCAAATCTAAGCTGTCTGAAGTGTTTTTCCAAAGTTATCAACATTCTTAAGTTTGGCGTTCCGGAATCAAACTTATCTCAGACTGAAAACGTGTTTTCTGCATTGTGCCATAACTTTGCAGGGAGACTTCAGAACATGATATTTTCACCTCCAACTATAGCAGAAAGGTTCTTTCTTGTAGTTGCACGTCAAATCGAATCTGTTTGAAGTGTTTTTCAAAAGTTAACACCATTTTTATGTTTGGCGTTCCAGAAACAACCTTATCTCTGGCTGAAAACGTGTTTTACGCAATTTGCCATAACTTTGCAGGAAAGCCTCAGAACATGAAATTGTCACCTCCCACTATAACAGAAAGGGTCTTTCTAGTAGTTGCAAATCAAATCTAAGATGTCTGAAGTGTATTTCCAAAGTTATCAACATTTTTATGTTTGGCGTTCTGGTACCCACCTTATCTCAGGCTGAAAACGTGTTTTCTGCATTGTGCCATAACTTTGCAATGAAGCTTTAGAACATGAAATTTTCACCTCCCACTATAGCAGAAAGGGTATTTCTAGTAGTTGCACATCAAATCTAAGTTGTCTGAAGTGTTTTTCCAAAGTTATCAACATTCTTATTTTTTGCGTTCCGGAATCAACCTTATCTCAAGCTGAAAACGCGTTTTACGCAATGTGCCATAACTTTGCAGGAAAGCCTCAGAACATGAAATTTTCACCTCCCACTATAGGAGAAAGGGTCTTTCTAGTAGTTGCACATCAAATCTAAGCTGTCGAAAGTGTTTTTCCAAAGTTATCAACATTCTTATGTTTGGCGTTTCGAAATCGACCTTATCTCGAGCAGAAAACGCGTTTTCTGCATTGTGCCATAACTTTGCAGGGAAGCTTCAGAACATGAAATTTTCACCTCCCACTATAGCAGAAAGGGTCTTTCTAGTAGTTGCACATCAAATATAAGCTGTCTGAAGTGTTTTTCCAAAGTTATCAACATTATTATGTTTGGCGTTTTGGAACCTACCTTATCTCAGGCTGAAAACGCGTTTTCTGCATTGTGCCATAACTTTGCAGGGAGACTTCAGAACATGAAATTTTCTCCTCCCACTATAGCAGAAAGGGTATTTCTAGTAGGTGCACATCAAATCTAAGCTGTCTGAAGTGTTTTTCCAAAGATATCAACATTTTTAAGTTTGGCGTTCCGGAACCCAACTAATCTCAGCCTGAAAACGCGTTTTACATATTTTGCCATAACTTTGCAGGGAAGCTTCAGAATATGAAATTTTAACATCCCACTATAGCAGAAAGGGTCTTTCTTGTAGTTGCACATCAAATCTAAGCTGTCGAAAGTGTTTTTCCAAAGTCATCAACATTTTTATGTTTGGCGTTTCGCAATCGATCTTATCTCCGGCTGAAAACGCGTTTTAACTTTGTGCCATAACTTTGCAGGGAAGCTTCAGAACATGAAATTTTAACCTCCCACTATAGCAGAAAGGGTCTTTCTCGTAGTTGCACATCAAATCTAAGCTGTCTGAAGTGTTTTTCGAAAGTTTTCAACATTTTTATGTTTGGCGTTCCGGAACCCACCTTATCTCAGGCTGAAAACACGATTTACGCATTCTGCCATAACTTTGCAGGGAAGCTTCAGAACATGATATTTTCACCTAACACTATAGCAGAAAGGGTCTTTCTCGTAGTTGCACATCAAATCTAAGCTGTCTGAAGTCTTTTTCGAAAGTTTTCAACATTTTTATGTTTGGTGTTCCTGAATCGACCTTATCTCAGGCCGAAAACGCGGTTTCTGCATTGTGCCATAACTTTGCAGGGAAGCTTCAAAACATGAAAATTTCACCTCCCACTCTAGCAGAAATGGTCTTTCTGGTGGGTGCACATCAAATCAAAGCTGTATGAAGTGTTTTTCCAAAGTTATCATCACTTATATGTTTGGCGTTCCGGAATCGACCTTATCTCAGGCTGAAAACACGATTTACGCATTCTGCCATAACTTTGCAGGGAAGCTTCAGAACATGAAATTTTCATATCCCACTATAGCAGAAAGGGTCTTTCTAGTAGTTGCACATCAAATCTAAGCTGTCTGAAGTGTTTTTCCAAAGTTATCAACATTTTTATGTTTGGCGTTCCGGAATCGACCTTATCTCAGGCTGAAAATGCGTTTTATGCATTGTGCCATAACTTTGCAGGAAAGCTTCAGAACATGAAATTTTAACCTCCCACTATAGCAGATAGGGTTTTTCTAGAAGTTGCACATCAAATCTAAGCTGTCGAAAGTGTGTTTCCAAAGTCATCAACATTTTTATGTTTGGCGTATCGCAATCGATCATATCTCCGGCTGAAAACGCTTTTTAACATTGTGCCATAACTTTGCAGGGAAGCTTCAGAACATGAAATTTTAACCTCCCACTATAGCAGAAAAGGTCCTTCTAGTAGTTGCACATCAAATCTCAGCAGTCTTGAAGTGTTTTTCTAAAGTTATCAACATTTTTATGTTTGGCGTTCCGGAACCCACCTTATCTCAGGCTGAAAACACGATTTACGCATTCTGCCATAACTTTGCAGGGAAGCTTCAGAACACGAAATTTTCACCTCCCACTAAAGCAGAAACGGTCTTTCTAGTAGCTGCACATCAAATCTAAGCTGTCTGAAGTGTTTTTCCAAAGTTATCAACATTTTTATGTTTGGCGTTCCGGAATCGACCTTATCTGAGGCTGAAAACGCGTTTTCTGCATTGTGCCATGACTTTGCAGGGAGACTTCAGAACATGAAATTTTCTCCTCCCACTATATCAGAAAGGGTATTTCTAGTAGTTGCACATCAAATCTAAGTTGTCTGAAGTGTTTTTCCATAGTTATCAACATTCTTAAGTTTGGCGTTTCGGAATCAACCTTATCTCAGACTGAAAACGTGTTTTCTGCATTGTGCCATAACTTTGCAGGGAAACTTCAGAACATGAAATTTTCACCTCCCACTATAGCAGAAAGGGTCTTTCTAGTAGTTGCACATCAAATCTAAGCTGTCGAAAGTGTTTTTCCAAAGTTATCAACATTTTTATGTTTGGCGTTTCGAAATCGACCTTATCTCCGGCAGAAAACGCGTTATCTGCATTGTGCCATAACTTTGCAGGGAAGCTTCAGAACATGAAATTTTTACCTCCCACTATAGCAGAAATGGTCATTCTAGTAGTTGCACATCAAATCTAAGCCGTCTTTGAAGTGTTTTTCTAAAGTTATCAACATTTTTATGTTTGGCGTTCCGGAACCCACCTTATCTCAGCCTGAAAACGCGTTTTACATATTTTGCCATAACTTTGCAGGGAAGCTTCAGAACATGAAATTTTAACATCCCACTATAGCAGAAAGGGTCTTTCTAGTAGTTGCACATCAAATCTAAGCTTTTTGAAGTGTTTTTCCTAAGTTATCAACATTCTTATGTTTGGCGTTCCGGAATCAACCTTATCTCAGGCTGAAAACGCGTTTTACGCATTGTGGCATAACTTTGCAGGGAAGCTTCAGAACATGAAATTTTCACCTCCCACTGTAGCAGAAAGGGTCTTTCTGGTAATTGCACATCAAATCTAAGCTGTCTGAAGTGTTTTTCCAAAGTTATCAACATTTTTATGTTTGGCGTTCTGGAACCCACCTAATCTCAGGATCAAAACGCGTTTTCTGCATTGTGCCATAACTTTGCAGGGAAGCTTCAGAACATGAAATTTTAACCTCCCACTGCAGCAGAAAGGGTCTTTCTCGTAGTTGCACATCAAATCGAAGCTGTTTGAAGTGTTTTTCCAAAGTTAACACCATTTTTATGTTTGGCGTTCCAGAAACAACCTTATCTCAGGCTGAAAACGCGTTTTACGCAATTTGCCATAACTTTGCAGGAAAGCCTCAGAACATGAAATTTTCACCTCCCACTATAACAGAAAGGGTCTTTCTAGTAGTTGCAAATCAAATCTAAGATGTCTGAAGTGTATTTCCAAAGTTATCAACATTTTTATGTTTGGCGTTCTGGTACCCACCTTATGTCAGGCTGAAAACGTGTTTTCTGCATTGTGCCATAACTTTGCAATGAAGCTTTAGAACATGAAATTTTCACCTCCCACTATAGCAGAAAGGGTATTTCTAGTAGTTGCACATCAAATCTAAGTTGTCTGAAGTGTTTTTCCAAAGTTATCAACATTCTTATTTTTTGCGTTCCGGAATCAACCTTATCTCAAGCTGAAAACGCGTTTTACGCAATGTGCCATAACTTTGCAGGAAAGCCTCAGAACATGAAATTTTCACCTCCCACTATAGGAGAAAGGGTCTTTCTAGTAGTTGCACATCAAATCTAAGCTGTCGAAAGTGTTTTTCCAAAGTTATCAACATTCTTATGTTTGGGGTTTCGAAATCGACCTTATCTCGAGCAGAAAACGCGTTTTCTGCATTGTGCCATAACTTTGCAGGGAAGCTTCAGAACATGAAATTTTCACCTCCCACTATAGCAGAAAGGGTCTTTCTAGTAGTTGCACATCAAATATAAGCTGTCTGAAGTGTTTTTCCAAAGTTATCAACATTATTATGTTTGGCGTTTTGGAACCTACCTTATCTCAGGCTGAAAACGCGTTTTCTGCATTGTGCCATAACTTTGCAGGGAGACTTCAGAACATGAAATTTTCTCCTCCCACTATAGCAGAAAGGGTATTTCTAGTAGGTGCACATCAAATCTAAGCTGTCTGAAGTGTTTTTCCAAAGATATCAACATTTTTAAGTTTGGCGTTCCGGAACCCAACTAATCTCAGCCTGAAAACGCGTTTTACATATTTTGCCATAACTTTGCAGGGAAGCTTCAGAATATGAAATTTTAACATCCCACTATAGCAGAAAGGGTCTTTCTTGTAGTTGCACATCAAATCTAAGCTGTCGAAAGTGTTTTTCCAAAGTCATCAACATTTTTATGTTTGGCGTTTCGCAATCGATCTTATCTCCGGCTGAAAACGCGTTTTAACTTTGTGCCATAACTTTGCAGGGAAGCTTCAGAACATGAAATTTTAACCTCCCACTATAGCAGAAAGGGTCTTTCTCGTAGTTGCACATCAAATCTAAGCTGTCTGAAGTGTTTTTCGAAAGTTTTCAACATTTTTATGTTTGGCGTTCCGGAACCCACCTTATCTCAGGCTGAAAACACGATTTACGCATTCTGCCATAACTTTGCAGGGAAGCTTCAGAACATGATATTTTCACCTAACACTATAGCAGAAAGGGTCTTTCTCGTAGTTGCACATCAAATCTAAGCTGTCTGAAGTCTTTTTCGAAAGTTTTCAACATTTTTATGTTTGGTGTTCCTGAATCGACCTTATCTCAGGCCGAAAACGCGGTTTCTGCATTGTGCCATAACTTTGCAGGGAAGCTTCAAAACATGAAAATTTCACCTCCCACTCTAGCAGAAATGGTCTTTCTGGTGGGTGCACATCAAATCAAAGCTGTATGAAGTGTTTTTCCAAAGTTATCATCACTTATATGTTTGGCGTTCCGGAATCGACCTTATCTCAGGCTGAAAACACGATTTACGCATTCTGCCATAACTTTGCAGGGAAGCTTCAGAACATGAAATTTTCATATCCCACTATAGCAGAAAGGGTCTTTCTAGTAGTTGCACATCAAATCTAAGCTGTCTGAAGTGTTTTTCCAAAGTTATCAACATTTTTATGTTTGGCGTTCCGGAATCGACCTTATCTCAGGCTGAAAATGCGTTTTATGCATTGTGCCATAACTTTGCAGGGAAGCTTCAGAACATGAAATTTTAACCTCCCACTATAGCAGATAGGGTTTTTCTAGAAGTTGCACATCAAATCTAAGCTGTCGAAAGTGTGTTTCCAAAGTCATCAACATTTTTATGTTTGGCGTATCGCAATCGATCATATCTCCGGCTGAAAACGCATTTTAACATTGTGCCATAACTTTGCAGGGAAGCTTCAGAACATGAAATTTTAACCTCCCACTATAGCAGAAAAGGTCCTTCTAGTAGTTGCACATCAAATCTCAGCAGTCTTGAAGTGTTTTTCTAAAGTTATCAACATTTTTATGTTTGGCGTTCCGGAACCCACCTTATCTCAGGCTGAAAACACGATTTACGCATTCTGCCATAACTTTGCAGGGAAGCTTCAGAACACGAAATTTTCACCTCCCACTAAAGCAGAAACGGTCTTTCTAGTAGCTGCACATCAAATCTAAGCTGTCTGAAGTGTTTTTCCAAAGTTATCAACATTTTTATGTTTGGCGTTCCGGAATCGACCTTATCTGAGGCTGAAAACGCGTTTTACGCATTGTGCCATAACTTTGCAGGGAAGCTTCAGAACATGAAATTTTTACCTCCCACTATAGCAGAAAGGGTCTTTCGAATAGTTGCATATCAAATCTAAGCTGTCGAAAGTGTTTTTCCAAAGTTATCAACATTTTTATGTTTGGCGTTTCGGAATCGACCTTATCTCCGGCTGAAAATGCGTTTTCTGCATTGTGCCATAACTTTCCAGGGAAGCTTCAGAACATGAAATTTTAACCTCCCACTATAGCAGAAAGGGTCTTTCTAGTAGTTGCACATCAAATCTAAGCTGTCGAAAGTGTTTTTCCAAAGTTATCAACATTTTTATGTTTGGCGTTCCGGAATCGACCTTAACTCAGGCTGAAAACGCGTTTCCTGCATTGTGCCATAACTTTGCAGGAAAGCTTCAGAACATGAAAATTTCACCTCCCACTATAGCAGAAAGGGTCTTTCTAGTAGTTGCACATCAAATCTAAGCTGTCTGAAGTGTTTTTCCAAAGTTATCAACATTTTTATGTTTGGCGTTCTGGAACCCACCTAATCTCAGACTGAAAACGCGTTTTCTGCATTGTGCCATAACTTTTCAGGGAAGCTTCAGAACATGAAATGTTTGCCTCCCACTATAGCAGAAAGGGTATTTCTAGTAGTTGCACATCAAATCTAAGTTGTCTGAAGTGTTTTTCCAAAGTTATCAACATTCTTATGTTTGGCGTTCCGGAATCAACCTTATCTCAGGCTGAAAACGCGTTTTACGCATTGTGCCATAACTTTGCAGGGAGACTTCAGAACATGAAATTTTCTCCTCCCACTATAGCAGAAAGGGTATTTCTAGTAGTTGCACATCAAATCTAAGTTGTCTGAAGTGTTTTTCCAAAGTTATCAACATTCTTATGTTTGGCGTTCCGGAACCCACCTTATCTCAGGCTGAAAACGCGTTTTACGCATTGTGCCATAACTTTGCAGGAAAGCTTCAGAACATGAAAATTTCACCTCCCACTATAGCAGAAAGGGTCTTTCTAGTAGTTGCACATCAAATCTAAGCTGTCTGAAGTGTTTTTCCAAAGTTATCAACATTTTTATGTTTGGCGTTCTGGAACCCACCTAATCTCAGACTGAAAACGCGTTTTCTGCATTGTGCCATAACTTTTCAGGGAAGCTTCAGAACATGAAATGTTTGCCTCCCACTATAGCAGAAAGGGTATTTCTAGTAGTTGCACATCAAATCTAAGTTGTCTGAAGTGTTTTTCCAAAGTTATCAACATTCTTATGTTTGGCGTTCCGGAACCCACCTTATCTCAGGCTGAAAACGCGTTTTACGCATTGTGCCATAACTTTGCAGGGAAGCTTCAGAACATGAAATTTTCACCTCCCACTATAGCAGAAAGGGTCTTTCTAGCAGTTGCACATCAAATCTAAGCTGTCTGAAGTGTTTTTCGAAAGTTATCAACATTTTTATGTTTGGCGTTCCGGAACCCACCTTATCTTAGGCTGAAAACAGGTTTTCTGCATTGTGCCATAACTTTGCAGGGAAGCTTCAGAACATGAAATGTTCACCTCCCACGATAGCAGAAAGGGTCTTTCTAGTAGTTGCACATCAAATATAAGCTGTCTGAAGTGTTTTTCGAAAGTTATCAACATTTTTATGTTTGGCGTTCCAGAACCCACCTTATCTCAAGCTGAAAACGCGTTTTCTGCATTGTGCCATAACTTTGCAGGGAATCTTCAGAACATGAAATTTTCACCTCCCACTACAGCAGAAAGGGTCTTTCTAGTAGTTGCACATCAAATCTAAGCTGTCTGAAGTGTTTTTCCAAAGTTATCAACATTCTTATTTTTTGCGTTCCGGAATCAACCTTATCTCAAGCTGAAAACGCGTTTTACGCAATTTGCCATAACTTTGCAGGAAAGCCTCAGAACATGAAATTTTCACCTCCCACTATAGCAGAAAGGGTCTTTCTAGTAGTTGCACATCAAATCTAAGCTGTCGAAAGTGTTTTTCCAAAGTTATCAACATTTTTATGTTTGGCGTTTCGAAATCGACCTTTTCTCGAGCAGAAAACGCCTTTTCTGCATTGTGCCATAACTTTGCAGGGAAGCTTCAGAACATGAAAATTTTACCTCCCACTATAGCAGAAAAGGTCTATCTAGTAGTTGCACATCAAATCTAAGCTGTCTTGAAGTGTTTTTCTAAAGTTATCAACATTTTTATGTTTGGCGTTCTGGAACCCACCTTATCTCAGCCTGAAAACGCGTTTTACATATTTTGCCATAACTTTGCAGGGAAGCTTCAGAACATGAAATTTTAACAACTCACTACAGCAGAAAGGGTCTTTCTAGTAGTTGCACATCAAATCTAAGCTGTCTGAAGTGTTTTTCCAAAGTTATCAACATTTTTATGTTTGGCGTTCCGGAATCGACCTTATGTCAGGCTGAAAACGCGTTTCCTGCATTGTGGCATAACTTTGCAGGGAAGCTTCAGAACATGAAATGTTGGCCGCCCACTATAGCAGATAAGGTCTTTCTAGTAGTTGCACATCAAATATAAGCTGTCTGAAGTGTTTTTCCAAAGTTATCAACATTATTATGTTTGGTGTTCTGGAACCCACCTTATCTCCGGCTGAAAACGCGTTTTCTGCAATGTGCCATAACTTTGCAGGGAAGCTTCAGAACATGAAATTTTAACCTCCCACTATAGCAGAAAGGGTTTTTCTAGAAGTTGCACATCAAATCTAAGCTGTCGAAAGTGTTTTTCCAAAGTCATCAACATTTTTATGTTTGGCATTTCGCAATCGATCTTATCTCCGGCTGAAAACGCGTTTTCACTTTGGGCCATAACTTTGCAGGGAAGCTTCAGAACATGAAATTTTAACCTCCCACTATAGCAGAAAAGGTCCTTCTAGTAGTTGCACATCAAATCTAAGCTGTCTTGAAGTGTTTTTCTAAAGTTATCAACATTTTTATGTTTGGCGTTCCGGAACCCACCTTATCTCAGGCTGAAAACACGATTTACGCATTCTGCCATAACTTTGCAGGGAAGCTTCAGAACATGAAATTTTCACCTCCCACTATAGCAGAAACGGTCTTTCTTGTAGTTGCACATCAAATCTAAGCTGTCTGAAGTGTTTTTCCAAAGTTATCAACATTTTTATGTTTGGCGTTCCGGAATCGACCTTATCTGAGGCTGAAAACGCGTTTTACGCATTCTGCCATAACTTTGCAGGGAAGCTTCAGAACATGAAATTTTCACCTCCCACCGTAGCAGAAAGGGTCTTTCGAGTAGTTGCATATCAAATCTAAGCTGTCGAAAGTGTTTTTCCAAAGTTATCAACATTTTTATGTTTGGCGTTTCGGAATCGACCTTATCTCCGGCTGAAAACGCGTTTTCTGCATTGTGCCATAACTTTCCAGGGAAGCTTCAGAACATGAAATTTTAACCTCCCACTATAGCAGAAAGGGTCTTTCTAGTAGTTGCACATCAAATCTAAGCTGTCCAAAGTGTTTTTCCAAAGTTATCAACATTTTTATGTTTGGCGTTCCGGAACCCACCTCATCTCAGCCTGAAAACGCGTTTTACATATTTTGCCATAACTTTGCAGGGAAGCTTCAGAACATGAAATTTTAACCTCCCACTATAGCAGAATGGGTCTTTCTAGTAGTTGCACATCAAATCTAAGCTGTCTGAAGTGTTTTTCCAAAGTTATCAACATTTTTATGTTTGGCGTTCCGGAATCGACCTTAACTCAGGCTGAAAACGCGATTCCTGCATTGTGGGATAACTTTGCAGGGAAGCTTCAGAACATGAAATTTTCACCTCCCACTATAGCAGAAAGGGTATTTCTAGTAGTTGCACATCAAATCTAAGTTGTCTGAAGTGTTTTTCCAAAGTTATCAACATTCTTATGTTTGGCGTTCCGGAACCCACCTTATCTCAGCCTGAAAACGCATTTTACATATTTTGCCATAACTTTGCAGGGAAGCTTCAGAACATGAAATTTTAACATCCCACTATAGCAGAAAGGGTCTTTCCAGTAGTTGCACATCAAATCTAAGCTGTCTGAAGTGTTTTTCCAAAGTTATCAACATTCTTATGTTTGGCGTTCCGGAATCGACCTTATCTCAGGCTGAAAACGCGTTTTACGCATTGTGCCATAACTTTGCAGGAAAGCTTCAGAACATGAAATTTTCTACTCCCACTATAGCAGAAAGGGTCTTTCTAGTAGTTGCTCATCAAATCTAAGCTGTCTGAAGTGTTTTTCCAAAGTTATCAATATTTTTATGTTTGGCGTTCCGGAACCCTCCTTATCTCAGGCTGAACACGCGTTTTCTGTATTGTGCCATAACTTTGCAGGGAAGCTTCAGGACATGAAATTTTCACCTCCCACTATAGCAGAAAGGGTCTTTCTAGTAGTTTCACATCAAATCTAAGCTGTCTGAAGTGTTTTTCCAAAGTTATCAACATTTTTTTGTTTGGCGTTCCGTAATCGTCCTTATCTCGGGCTGAAAACGCGTTTTACGGATTGTGCCATAACTTTGCAGGGAAGCTTCAGAACATGAAATTTTCACCTCCCACTATAGCAGAAAGGGTCTTTCTAGCAGTTGCACATCAAATCTAAGCTGTCTGAAGTGTTTTTCGAAAGTTATCAACATTTTTATGTTTGGCGTTCCGGAACCCACCTTATCTTAGGCTGAAAACAGGTTTTCTGCATTGTGACATAACTTTGCAGGGAAGCTTCAGAACATGAACTGTTCACCTCCCACGATAGCAGAAAGGGTCTTTCTAGTAGTTGCACATCAAATCTAAGCTGTCTGAAGTGTTATTCCAAAGTTATCAACATTTTTATGTTTGGCGTGCCGGAATCGACCTTATCTCGGGCTGAAAACGCGTTTTCTGCATTGTGCCATAACTTTCCAGGGAAGCTTCAGAACATGAAATTTTAACCTCCCACTATAGCAGAAAAGGTTATTCTAGTAGTTGCACATCAAATCTAAGCTGTCTGAAGTGTTTTTCGAAAGTTATCAACATTTTTATGTTTGGCGTTCCGGAACCCACCTTATCTCAAGCTGAAAACGCGTTTTCTGCATTGTGCCATAACTTTGCAGGGAATCTTCAGAACATGAAATTTTCACCTCCCACTACAGCAGAAAAGGTCTTTCTAGTAGTTGCACATCAAATCTAAGCTGTCTGAAGTGTTTTTCCAAAGTTATCAACATTTTTATGTTTGGGGTTCTGGTACCCACCTTATCTCAGGCTGAAAACGCGTTTTCTGCATTGTGCCATAACTTTGCAATGAAGCTTTAGAACATGAAATTTTAACATCCCACTATAGCAGAAAGGGTCTTTCTAGTAGTTACACATCAAATCTAAACTGTCGAAAGTGTTTTTCCAAAGTTATCTACATTTTTATGTTTGGCGTTTCGAAATCGACCTTATCTCGAGCAGAAAACGCGTTTTCTGCATTGTGCCATAACTTTGCAGGGAAGCTTCAGAACATGAAATTTTTACCTCCCACTATAGCAGAAAAGGTCTATCTAGTAGTTGCACATCAAATCTAAGCTGTCTTGAAGTGTTTTTCTAAAGTTATCAACATTTTTGTGTTTGGCGTTCTGGAACCCGCCTTATCTCAGCCTGAAAACGCGTTTTACATATTTTGCCATAACTTTGCAGGGAAGCTTCAGAACATGAAATTTTAACAACTCACTATAGCAGAAAGGGTCTTTCTAGTAGTTGCACATCAAATCTAAGCTGTCTGAAGTGTTTTTCCAAAGTTTTCAACATTCTTATGTTTGGCGTTCCGGAATCAACCTTATCTCAGGCTGAAAACGCGTTTTACGCATTGTGCCATAACTTTGCAGGAAAGCTTCAGAACATGAAATTTTCAACTGCCACTATAACAGAAAGGGTCTTTCTCGTAGTTGCACATAAAATCTAAGCTGTCTGAAGTGTTTTTCCAAAGTTATCAACATTTTTATGTTTGGCGTTCTGGAACCCACCTAATCTCAGGCTCAAAACGCGTTTTCTGCATTGTGCCATAACTTTGCAGTGAAGCTTCAGAACATGAAATTTTCACCTCCCACTGCAGCAGAAAGGGTCTTTCTAGTAGTTGCACATCAAATCTAAGCTGTCTGAAGTGTTTTTCCAAAGTTTTCAATATTTTTGTGTTTGGCGTTCCGGAATCGACCTTATCTCAGGCTGAAAACGCGTTTCCTGCATTGTGGCATAACTTTGCAGGGAAGCTTCAGAACATGAAATGTTGGCCGCCCACTATAGCAGATACGGTCTTTCTAGTAGTTGCACATCAAATCTAAGCTGTCTGAAGTGTTTTTCCAAAGTTATCAACATTATTATGTTTGGCGTTCTGGAACCCACCTTATCTCAGGCTGAAAACGCGTTTTCTCCATTGTGCCATAACTTTGCAGGGAGACTTCAGAACATGAAATTTTCTCCTCCCACTATAGCAGAAAGGGTATTTCTAGTAGGTGCACATCAAATCTAAGCTGTCTGAAGTGTTTTTCCAAAGTTATCAATATTTTTATGTTTGGCGTTCCGGAACCCTCCTTATCTCCGGCTGAAAACGCGTTTTCTACAATGTGCCATAACTTTGCAGGGAAGCTTCAGAACATGAAATTTTAACCTCCCACTATAGCAGATAGGGTTTTTCTAGAAGTTGCACATCAAATCTAAGCTGTCGAAAGTGTTTTTCCAAAGTCATCAACATTTTTATGTTTGGCGTTTCGCAATCGATCTTATCTCCGGCTGAAAACGCGTTTTAACTTTGTGCCATAACTTTGCAGGGAAGCTTCAGAACATGAAATTTTAACCTCCCACTATAGCAGAAAAGGTCCTTCTAGTAGTTGCACATCAAATCTAAGCTGTCTTGAAGTGTTTTTCTAAAGTTATCAACATTTTTATGTTTGGCGTTCCGGAACCCACCTTATCTCAGGCTGAAAACACGATTTACGCATTCTGCCATAACTTTGCAGGGAAGCTTCAGAACATGAAATTTTCACCTCCCACTATAGCAGAAACGGTCTTTCTTGTAGTTGCACATCAAATCTAAGCTGTCTGAAGTGTTTTTCCAAAGTTATCAACATTTTTATGTTTGGCGTTCCGGAATCGACCTTATCTGAGGCTGAAAACGCGTTTTACGCATTGTGCCATAACTTTGCAGGGAAGCTTCAGAACATGATATTTTCACCTCCCACTATAGCAGAAAGGGTCTTTCTCGTAGTTGCACATCAAATCTAAGCTGTCTGAAGTCTTTTTCGAAAGTTTTCAACATTTTTATGTTTGGTGTTCCTGAATCGACCTTATCTCAGGCCGAAAACGCGATTTCTGCATTGTGCCATAACTTTGCAGGGAAGCTTCAAAACATGAAAATTTCACCTCCCACTCTAGCAGAAAGGGTCTTTCTAGTAGGTGCACATCAAATCGAAGCTGTATGAAGTGTTTTTCCAAAGTTATCATCACTTTTATGTTTGGCGTTCCGGAATCGACGTTATCTCAGGCTGAAAACACGATTTACGCATTCTGCCATAACTTTGCAGGGAAGCTTCAGAACATGAAATTTTCATATCCCACTATAGCAGAAAGGGTCTTTCTAGTAGTTGCACATCAAATCTAAGCTGTCTGAAGTGTTTTTCCAAAGTTATCAACATTTTTATGTTTGGCGTTCCGGAATCGACCTTATCTCAGCCTGAAAATGCGTTTTATGCATTGTGCCATAACTTTGCAGGGAAGCTTCAGAACATGAAATTTTAACCTCCCACTAAAGTAGATAGGGTTTTTCTAGAAGTTGCACATCAAATCTAAGCTGTCGAAAGTGTTTTTCCAAAGTCATCAACATTTTTATGTTTGGCGTTTCGCAATCGATCTTATCTCCGGCTGAAAACGCGTTTTAACATTGTGCCATAACTTTGCAGGGAAGCTTCAGAACATGAAATTTTAACCTCCCACTATAGCAGAAAAGGTCCTTCTAGTAGTTGCACATCGAATCTAAGCTGTCTTGAAGTGTTTTTCTAAAGTTATCAACATTTTTATGTTTGGCGTTCCGGAACCCACCTTATCTCAGGCTGAAAACACGATTTACGCATTCTGCCATAACTTTGCAGGGAAGCTTCAGAACATGAAATTTTCACCTCCCACAGTAGCAGAAAGGGTCTTTCGAGTAGTTGCATATCAAATCTAAGCTGTCGAAAGTGTTTTTCCAAAGTTATCAACATTTTTATGTTTGGCGTTTCGGAATCGACCTTATCTCCGGCTGAAAACGCGTTTTCTGCATTGTGCCATAACTTTCCAGGGAAGCTTCAGAACATGAAATTTTAACCTCCCACTATAGCAGAAAGGGTCTTTCTAGTAGTTGCACATCAAATCTAAGCTGTCTGAAGTGTTTTTCCAAAGTTATCAACATTTTTAAGTTTGGCGTTCTGGAACCCACCTAATCTCAGACTGAAAACGCGTTTTCTGCATTGTGCCATAACTTTTCAGGGAAGCTTCAGAACATGAAATGTTTGCCTCCCACTATAGCAGAAAGGGTATTTCTAGTAGTTGCACATCAAATCTAAGTTGTCTGAAGTGTTTTTCCAAAGTTATCAACATTCTTATGTTTGGCGTTCCGGAACCCACCTTATCTCAGCCTGAAAACGCGTTTTACATATTTTGCCATAACTTTGCAGGGAAGCTTCAGAACATGAAATTTTAACATCCCACTATAGCAGAAAGGGTCTTTCCAGTAGTTGCACATCAAATCTAAGATGTCTGAAGTGTTTTTCCAAAGTTATCAACATTCTTATGTTTGGCTTTCCGGAATCGACCTTATCTCAGGCTGAAAACGCGTTTTACGCATTGTGCCATAACTTTGCAGGAAAGCTTCAGAACATGAAATTTTCAACTCCCACTATAGCAGAAAGGGTCTTTCTAGTAGTTGCTCATCAAATCTAAGCTGTCTGAAGTGTTTTTCCAAATTTATCAATATTTTTATGTTTGGCGTTCCGGAATCGACCTTAACTCAGGCTGAAAACGCGTTTCCTGCATTGTGGAATAACTTTGCAGGGAAGCTTCAGAACATGAAATTTTCACCTCCCACTAAAGCAGAAAGGGTCTTTCTAGTAGTTGCACATCAAATCGAAGCTGTAGGAAGTGTTTTACCAAAGTTATCATCACTTTTATGTTTGGCGTTCCGGAATCGACCTTATCTCAGGCTGAAAACACGATTTACGCATTCTGCCATAACTTTGCAGGGAAGCTTCAGAACATGAAATTTTCATATCCCACTATTGCAGAAAGGGTCTTTCTAGTAGTTGCACATCAAATCTAACCTGTCTGAAGTGTTTTTCCAAAGTTATCAACATTTTTATGTTTGGCGTTCCGGAATCGACCTTATCTCAGGCTGAAAATGCGTTTTATGCATTGTGCCATAACTTTGCAGGGAAGCTTCAGAACATGAAATTTTAACCTCCCACTATAGCAGATAGGGTTTTTCTAGAAGTTGCACATCAAATCTAAGCTGTCGAAAGT
This sequence comes from Synchiropus splendidus, assembly GCF_027744825.2. Lineage (NCBI taxonomy): Eukaryota > Metazoa > Chordata > Actinopteri > Syngnathiformes > Callionymidae > Synchiropus > Synchiropus splendidus. The sequence goes on from NC_071338.1 coordinate 3,106,655, forward strand.
GTTTTTCCAAAGTCATCAACATTTTTATGTTTGGCGTTTCGCAATCGATCTTATCTCCGGCTGAAAACGCGTTTTAACATTGTGCCATAACTTTGCAGGGAAGCTTCAGAACATGAAATTTTAACCTCCCACTATAGCAGAAAAGGTCCTTCTAGTAGTTGCACATCGAATCTAAGCTGTCTTGAAGTGTTTTTCTAAAGTTATCAACCTTTTTATGTTTGGCGTTCCGGAACCCACCTTATCTCAGGCTGAAAACACGATTTACGCATTCTGCCATAACTTTGCAGGGAAGCTTCAGAACATGAAATTTTCACCTCCCACAGTAGCAGAAAGGGTCTTTCGAGTAGTTGCATATCAAATCTAAGCTGTCGAAAGTGTTTTTCCAAAGTTATCAACATTTTTATGTTTGGCGTTTCGGAATCGACCTTATCTCCCGCTGAAAACGCGTTTTCTGCATTGTGCCATAACTTTGCAGGGAAGCTTCAGAACATGAAATTTTAACCTCCCACTGTAGCAGAAAGGGTCTTTCTAGTAGTTGCACATCAAATCTAAGCTGTCTGAAGTGTTTTTCCAAAGTTATCAACATTTTTAAGTTTGGCGTTCCGGAATCGACCTTAACGCAGGTTGAAAACGCGTTTCCTGCATTGTGGCATAACTTTGCAGGGAAGCTTCAGAACATGAAATTTTCACCTCCCACTAAAGCAGAAAGGGTCTTTCTAGTAGTTGCACATCAAATCTAAGCTGTCTGAAGTGTTTTTCCAAAGTTATCAACATTTTTATGTTTGGCGTTCCGGAACACACCTTGTCTCAGGCTGAAAACGCATTTTACGCATTGTGCCATAACTTTGCAGGAAAGCTTCAGAACATGAAATTTTCAACTCCCACGATAGCAGAAAGGGTCTTTCTAGTAGTTGCACATCAAATCAAAGCTGTCTGAAGTGTTTTTCCAAAGTTATCAATATATTTATGTTTGGCGTTCCGGAATCGACCTTATCTCAGGCTGAAAACGCGTTTTCTGCATTGTGGCATAACTTTGCAGGGAAGCTTCAGAACATGAAATGTTCGCCTCCCACTATAGCAGAAAGGGTCTTTCTAGTAGTTGCACATCAAATCTAAGCTGTCTGAAGTGTTTTTCCAAAGTTATCAACATTCTTATGTTTGGCGTTCCGGAACCCACCTTATCTCAAGCTAAAAACGCGTTTTCTGCATTGTGCCATAACTTTGCAGGGAATCATCAGAACATGAAATTTTCACCTCCCACTACAGCAGAAAGGGTCTTTCTAGTAGTTGCTCATCAAATCTAAGCTGTCTGAAGTGTTTCTCCAAAGTTATCAATATTTTTATGTTTGGCGTTCCGGAATCGACCTTAACTCAGGCTGAAAACGCGTTTCCTGCATTGTGGCATAACTTTGCAGGGAAGCTTCAGAACATGAAATTTTCACCTCCCACAATAGCATAAAGGGTCTTTCTAGTAGTAGCGCATCAAATCTAAGCTGTCTGAAGTGGTTTTCCAAAGTTATCAACATTTTTAAGTTTGGCGTTCCGGAACCCACCTTATCTCAGGCTGAAAACGCGTTTTCTGCATTGTGCCATAACTTAGAAGGAAAGCTTCAGAACATGAAAGTTTCACCTCCCACTATAGCAGAAAGGGTCTTTCTAGTAGTTGCGCATCAAATCTAAGCTGTCTGAAATGTTTTTTCCAAAGTTATCAACATTTTTATGTTTGGCGTTCCGGAACCCACCTTATCTCAGGCTGAAAACGCGTTTTCTGCATTGTTCCTTAACTTTGCAGGGAAGCTTCAGAACATGAAATTTTCAACTCCAACTATAACAGACAGGGTTCTTTGTAGTAGTTGCACGTCAAATCCAAGCTGTCTGAAGTGTTTTTCCAAAGTTATCAACATTTTTATGTTTGGCGTTCCGGAACCCTCCTTATCTCAGCCTGAAAATGCGTTTTCTGCATTGTGCCATAACTTTGCAGAGAAGCTTCAGAACATGAAATTTTCACCTCCCACTGTGCCAGAAACGGTCTTTCTAGTAGTTGCACATCAAATCTAAGCTGTCTGAAGTGTTTTTCTAAAGCTATCAACATTTTTATGTTTGGCGCTGCGGAATCGACCTTATCTCAGGCTGAAAACGCGTTTTACGCATTGTGCCATAACTTTGCAGGGAACCTTTAGAACATGAAATTTTCACCTCCCACTATAGCAGAAAGGGACTTTCTAGTAGTTGCACATCAAATCTAATCTGTCTGAAATGTCGTTCCAAAGTTAGCAACATTTTTAAGTTTGGCGTTCCAGAATCGACCTTATCTGAGGCTGAAAACGCGTTTTACGCATTTTGCCATAACTTTGCAGGCAAGCTTCAGAAAATGAAATTTTCACCTCCCACTATAGCAGAAAGGGTCTTTCTAGCAGTTGCACATCAAATCTAAGCTCTCTGAAGTGTTGTTCCAAAGTTATCAACATTTTTACGTTTGGCGTTCCGGAACCCACCTTATCTCAGGCTGAAAAGGCGTTTTGTGCATTGTGCCATAACTTCTCAGGGAAGCTTCAGAACATGAAATGTTCACCTCCCATTATAGCAGAAAGGGTCTTTCTCGTAGTTGCACATCAAATCTCAGCAGTCTGAAGTGTTTTTCGAAAGTTATCTACATTTTTATGTTTGCCGTTCCTGAATCGACCTTATCTCAGGCTGAAAACGCGTTGTCTGCATTGTGCCATAACTTTGCATGGAAGCTTCCGAACATGAAATTTTAACCTCCCACTATAGCAGAAAGGGTCTTCCTAGTAGTTGCACATCAAATCTAAGCTGTCTGAAGTGTTTTTTCAAAGTTATCAACATTTTTATGTTTGGCGTTCCTGAATCTACCTTATCTCAGGCTGAAAACGCTTTTTACGCTTTGTGCTATAACTTTGCAGGGAATTTTCAGAAAATGAAATTTTCACCTCCCACTATAGCAAACAAGGGGTTTTCTCGTAGTTGCATATCAAAATCTCAGCTGTCTGAAGTGTTTTTCCAAAGTTATCAACCTTTTTATGCTTGGCGTTACGGAATCAACCTTATCTCAGGCTGAAAACGCATTTTCTGCATTGTGCCATAACTTTGCAAGGAAGCTTCAGAACATGAAATTTTCACCTCCCACTATAGCAGAAAGGGTCTTTCTAGTAGTTGCACATCAAATCTAAGCTGTCTGAAGTGTTTTTCGTCAGTTATAAACATTTTTATGTTTGGCGTTCCGGAATCGACCTAATCTCAGGATGAAAATGCGTTTTCTGCATTGTCCCATAACGTTCGAGGGAAGCTTCATAACATGAAATTTTGACTTCCCACTATAGCGGAAAGGGTCTTTCTAGTAGTTGCACATCAAATCTAAGCTGTTTTAAGTGTTTTTCCAAAGTTATCAACATTTTTATGTTTGGTGTTCCGGAACCCACCTTATCTCAAGCTGAAAACGCGTTTTCTGCATTGTGCCAAAACTTTGCAGGGAAGCTTCGGAACATGAAATGTTCACCTCCCACTATAGCAGGAAGGGTCTTTCTAGTAGTTGCACATCAAATCTAAGCAGTCTGAAGTGTTTTTCGAAAGTTATCTACATTTTTATGTTTGCCGTTCCAGAATCGAAATTATCTCAGGCTGAAAACGCGTTGTCTGCATTGTGCCATAACTTTGCAGGGAAGCTTCCGAACATGAAATGTTCACCTCCCACTATAGCAGAAAGGGTCTTCCTAGTAGTTGCACATCAAATCTAAGCTGTCTGAAGTGTTTTTCCAAAGTTATCAACATTTTTATGTTTGGTGTTCCGGAATCGACCTTATCTCAGGATGAAAAATCGTTTTCTGCATTGTCCCATAACTTTCCAGGGAAGCTTCAGAACATGAAATTTTGACCTCCCACTATAGCAGAAAGGGTCTTTCTAGTAGTTGCACATCAAATCTAAGCTGTCTGAAGTGTTTATCGAAAGTTATCAACATTTTTATGTTTGGCGTTCCGGAACCCACCTTATCTCAAGTTGAAAACGCGTTTTCCGCATTGTGCCATAACTTTGCAGGGAAGCTTCGGAACATGAAATGTTCACCTCCCACTATAGTAGAAAGGGCCTTTCTATTAGTTGCACATCAAATCGAAGCTGTCATAAGTGTTTTTCCAAAGTTATCAACATTCTTATGTTTGGCGTTCCGGAATCAACCTTATCTCAGGCTGAAAACGCGTTTTACGCATTGTGCCATAACTTTGCAGGAAAGCTTCAGAACATGAAATTTTCAACTCCCACTATAGCAGAAAGGGTCATTCTCGTAGTTGCACATAAAATCTAAGCTGTCTGAAGTGTTTTTCCAAAGTTATCTACATTTTTATGTTTGCCGTTCCAGAATCGACCTTATCTCAGGCTGAAAACGCATTGTCTGCATTGTGCCATAACTTTGCATGGAAGCTTCCGAACATGAAATGTTCACCTCCCACTATAGCAGAAAGGGTCTTCCTAGTAGTTGCACATCAAATCTAAGCTGTCTGATGTGTTTTTCCAAAGTTATCAACATTTTTATGTATGGTGTTCCGGAATCAACCTTATCTCAGGCTGAAAACGCGTTTTACGCATTGTGAAATAACTTTGCAGGGAACCTTTAGAAAATGAAATTTTCACCTCCCACTATAGCAGAAAGGGTCTTTCTAGTAGTTGCACATCAAATCTTAGCTGTCTGAAATGTTGTTCCAAAGTGATCAGCATTTTTACGTTTGGCATTTCGGAACCCACCATATCTCAGGCTGAAAACGCGTTTTCTGCATTGTGCCATAACTTCTCAGGGAAGCTTCAGAACATTAAATGTTCACCTCCCATTATAGCAGAAAGGGTCTTTCTAGTAGTTGCACATCAAATCTTAGCTGTCTGAAATGTTGTTCCAAAGTGATCAGCATTTTTACGTTTGGCATTTCGGAACCCACCATATCTCACGCTGAAAACGCGTTTTCTGCATTGTGCCATAACTTTGCAGGGAAGCTTCAGAACATGAAATTTTAACCTCCCACTATAGCAAAAAAGGGGTGTTCTCGTAGTTGCATATCAAAATCTCAGCTGTCTGAAGTGTTTTTCCAAAGTTATCAACATTTTTATGTTTGGCGTTCCGGAATCGACCTTATCTGACGCTGAAAACGTGTTTTACGCATTTTGCCATAACTTTGGAGGGAGGCTTCAGAAAATGAAATTTTCACCTCCCACTATAGCAGAAAGGGTCTTTCTAGTAGTTGCACATCAAATCTAAGCTCTCTGAAGTGTTGTTCCAAAGTTATCAACATTTTTACGTTTGGCGTTCCGGAACGCACCTTATCTCAGGCTGAAAAGGCGTTTTCTGCATTGTGCCATAACTTCTCAGGGAAGCTTCAGAACATGAAATGTTCACCTCCCACTAAAGTAGAAAGGGTCTTTCTAGTAGTTGCACATCAAATCTAATCTGTCTGAAATGTTGTTCCAAAGTTAGCAACATTTTTAAGTTTGGCGTTTCGGAACCCACCTTATCTCAGGCTGAAAATGCGTTTTCTGCATTGTGCCATAACTTCTCAGGGAAGCTTCAGAACATGAAATGTTCACCTCCCACTATAGCAGAAAGGGTCTTTCTAGTAGTTGCACATCAAATCTAAGCTGTCTGAAGTGTTTTTCCATAGTTATCAACATTTTTATGTTTGGAGTTCCAGAATCGACGTTATCTGAGGCTGAAAACGCGTTTTACGCATTGTGCCATAACTTTTCAGGGAAGCTTCAGAAAATGAAATTTTCACCTCCCACTATAGCAGAAAGGGTCTTTCTAGTAGTTGCATATCAAATGTAAGCTGTCTGAAGTGTTTTTCCATAGTTATCAACATTTTTATGTTTGGCGTTCTGGAATCGACCTTATCTCAGGCTGAAAACGCGTTTTACGCATTGTGCCATAACTTTTCAGGGAAGCTTCAGAAAATGAAATTTTCACCTCCCACTATAGCAGAAAGGGTCTTTCTTGTAGTTCCACATCACATCTAAGCTGTTTGAAGTGTTTTTCCAAAGTTATCAACATTTTTATGTTTGGCGTTCTGGAACCCACCTTATCTCAGTCTGAAAACGTGTTTTTTGCATTGTGCCATATATTCTAAGGGAAGGTTCAGAACATGAAATTTTCACCTCCCACTATAGCAGAAAGGGTCTTTCTAGTAGTTTCACGTGACATCTAAGCTGTCTGAAGTGTTTTTCCAAAGTTTTCAACATTTTTTTGTTTGGCCTTCGGGACCCCACCTTATCTCAGGCTAAAAACACGATTTACGCATTGTACCATAACTTTGCATAAAGCTTTAGAACATGAAATTTTCACCTCCCACTATAGCAGAAAGGGTCTTTCTAGTAGTTACACTTCAAATCTAAGCTGTCTGAAGTGTTTTTCGAAAGTTATCAACATTTTTATGTTTGGCGTTCCGGAACCCACCTTATCTCAGGCTAAAAACGCGTTTTCTGCATTGTGCCATAACTTTGCAGGGAAGCTTCAGAACATGAAATTTTTACCTCCCACTATAGCAGAAAGCGTCTTTCTAGTAGTTTCTCGTGAAATCTAAGCTGTCTGCAGTGTTTTTCCTAAGTTATCAACTTTTTTATGTTTGGCGTTCTGGAACCCACCTTATCTCAGTCTGAAAACGTGTTTTTTGCATTGTTCCACAACTTTGCAGGGAAGCCACAGAACATGAAATTTTCACCTGCCGCCATAGTAGAAAGGGTCTTTCTAGCAGTTGCACATCAAATCTAAGCTGTTTGAAGTGGCTTTCCAAAGTTATCAACATTTTTATGTTTGGCGTTCCGGAATCAACCTTATCTCAGGCTGAACACCCGTTTTCTGCATTGTGCCATATCTTTGCAGGGATGCATCAGAACATGACATTTTAAAGTTCCACTATAGCAGAAAAGGTCTTTCTAGTAGTTGCACATCAAATCTAAGCTGCCTGAAGTGTATTTCAAATGTTATCAACTTTTTTATGTTTGGCGTTCCTGAATGGACCTGTTCTCAGGCTGAAAACGTGTTTCACGCATTGTTCCATAACTTTGCAGGGAAACTTCAGAACATGAAATTTTCACCTCCCACAATGGCAGAAAGGGTCTTTCTAGTAGTTGCACATCAAATCTAAGCTGTCTGAAGTGTTTTTACAAAATTATCAACATTTTTATGTTTGGCGTTCCGGAATCGACCTTATCTCTGACTGAAAACGCGTTTTCGGAATTGTGCCATAACTTGGCAGGGAAGCTTCAGAACATGAATTTTCCACCTCCCACTATAGCAGAAAGGGTCTTTCTAGTAGTTGCACATCAAATCTAAGCTGTCTGAAGTGTTTTTCCAAAGTTATCTACCTTTTCATGTTTGGCATTCCGGAATCGACCTTATCTCAGTTTGAAAACGCGTTTTCTGCATTGTGCAATAACTTTACAGGGAAGCTTCAGAACATGAAATTTTCACCTCCCACTATAGCAGAAAGCATCTTACTAGTCGATGCACATCAAATGTAAGCTGTATGAGTGTTTTGTCAAAGTTATCACAATTTTTATGTTTGGCGTTCCGGAATCGACCTTATCTCAGTCTGAAAATGTGTTTTCTGCTTTGTGCCGTAACTTTGCCGGGAAGCCTCAGAACATGAAATTTTCACCTCCCGCTATAGTAGAGAGGGTCTTTCTAGTAGTTGCACTTCAAATCTACGCTGTCTGAAGTGTTTTTTCAAAGTTATCAACACTTTTATGTTTGGCGTTCCTGAATCGACCTTATCTCTGGCTGAAAACGCTTTTTACGCATTGTTCCATAACTTTGCAGGGAAGCTTCAGAACATGAAATTTTCAGCTCCGAGTATAGTAGAAAGGGTCTTTCGAGTAGTTGCACATGATATCTAAGCTGTCTGAAGTGTTTTTACAAAGTTATCAACATTTTTATGTTTGGCGTTCCGGAATCGACCTTATCTCAGGCTGAAAACGCGTTTTACGCATTGTGCCATAACTTTGCATAAAGCTTCAGCACATGAAATTTTCACCACCCACTATAGCAGAAAGGGTCTTTCTAGTAGTTGCAGATCAAATCTAAGCTGTCTGAAATGTTTTTCCAATGTTATCAACATTTTTATGTTTGGCGTTCTGGAACCCACCTTATCTCTGTCTGAAAACGTGTTTTTTGCATTGTGCCATATATTCTAAGGGAAGGTTCAGAACATGAAATTTTCACCTCCCACTATAGCAGAAAGGGTCTTTCTAGTAGTTTCACGTGAAATCTAAGCTGTCTGAAGTGTTTTTCCAAAGTTTTCAACATTTTTATGTTTGGCCTTCGGGACCCCGCCTTATCTCAGGCTAAAAACGCGTTTTACGCATTGTACCATAACTTTGCATAATGCTTCAGAACATGAAATTTTCACCTCCCACTATAGCAGAAAGGGTCTTTCTAGTAGTTACACTTCAAATCTAAGCTGTCTGAAGTGTTTTTCGAAAGTTATCAACATTTTTATGTTTGGCGTTCCGGAACCCACCTTATCTCAGGCTAAAAACGCGTTTTCTGCATTGTGCCATAACTTTGCAGGGAAGCTTCAGAACATGAAATTTTCACCTCCCACTATAGCAAAAAGGGTTTTTCTATTAGTTGCACATCAATTCTAAGCTGTTTGAAGTGTTTTTCCAAAGTTATCAACATTTTTATGTTTGGCGTTGCGGAACCCACCTAATCTCAAGCTGTAAACGCGTTTTCTGCATTGTGCCATAACTTTGCAGGGAAGCTTCAGAACATGATATTTTCAGCTCCCACTATAGCAGAAAGGGTCTTTCTAGTAGTTGCAGATCAAATCTAAGCTGTCTGAAGTGTTTTTCCAAAGTTATCAACATTTTTATGTTTGGCATTCCAGAATCGACCTTATCTCTGGCTGAAAACGCATTTTCTGCATTGTGATATAACTTTGCAGGGAAGCTTCAGAACATGAAATTTTCACATCCCACTATAGCAGAAAGGGTCTTTCTAGTAATTGCACATCAAATCTAAGCTGTCTGAAGCGTTTTTCCAAAGTTATCAACATTCTTATGTTTGGCGTTCCGGAACCCACTTTATCTCAGGCTGAAAACCTGTATTCTGCATTGTGCCATAACTTTGCAGTGAAGCCTCAGAACATGAAATTTTCACCTCCCACCATAAATTAGAAAGGGCCTTTCTAGTAGTTGCACATCAAATCGAAGCTGTCTGAAGTGTTTTTCCAAAGTTATCAACATTTTTATGTTTGGCGTTCCGGAATCGACCTTATCTCAGGCTGATAACGCGTTTTCTGCATTGTGCCATAACTTTGCAGGGAAGCTTCAGAACATCAAATTTTCACCTCCCACTATAGCAGAAAGGGTCTTTCTAGTAGTTGCACATCAAATCTAAGCGGTCTGAAGTGTTTTTCCAACGTTATCAACATTATTATATTGCCGTTCCGGAATCGACCTTATCTCAGGCTGAAAAGCCGTTTTTTGCATTGTGCCATAACTTTGGAGGGAAGCTTAAGAACATGACATTTTCACCTCCCACTATAGCAGAAAGGGCCTTTCTAGTAGTTGCACATCAAATCGAAGCTGTCTGAAGTGTTTTTCCAAACTTATCAACATTTTTATGTTTGGCGTTCCGGAACCCACTTTATCTCAGACTGAAAACGCGTTTTACGCATTGTGCCATAACTTTGCAGGGAAGCTTCAGAACATAAAATTTTATTTTCACCTCCCATTATAGCTGAAATGGTTTTTCGAGAAGTTGCACATCAAATCTAAGCTGTTTGAAATGTTTTTCCAAACTTATCAACATTCTTATGTTTGGCGTTCCGGAACCCACTTTATCTCAGGCTGAAAACGTGTTTTCTGCATTGTGCCTAACTTTGCAGTGAAGCCTCAGAACATGAAATTTTCACCTCCCACTATAGTAGAAAGGGCCTTTCTATTAGTTGCACATCAAATCGAAGCTGTCATAAGTGTTTTTCCAATGTTATCAACATTTTTATGTTTGGCGTTCCGGAATCGACCTTATCTCAGGCTGAAAACGCGTTTTCTGCATTGTGCCATAACTTTGCAGGGAAGCTTCAGAACATCAAATTTTCACCTCCCACTATAGCAGAAAGGGTCTTTCTAGTAGTTGCACATCAAATCTAAGCGGTCTGAAGTGTTTTTCCAACGTTATCAACATTATTATATTGCCGTTCCGGAATCGACCTTATCTCAGGCTGAAAAGCCGTTTTCTGCATTGTGCCATAACTTTGGAGGGAAGCTTCAGAACATGAAATTTTCACCTCCCACTATAGCAGAAAGGGCGTTTCTAGTAGTTGCACATCAAATCGAAGCTGTCTGAAGTGTTTTTTCAAACTTATCAACATTTTTATGTTTGGCGTTCCGGAACCCACCTTATCTCAGGCTGAAAACGCGTTTTCTGCATTGTGCCATAACTTTGCAGAGAAGCTTCAGAACATGAAATTTTCACCTCCCACGACAACAGAAAGGGTGTTTCTAGCAGTTGCACATCAAATCTAAGTTGTCTGAAGTGTTTTTCCAAAGTTATCAACATTTTTATGTTTGGCGTTCCGGAATCGACCTTTTCTCTGGCTCAAAATGCGTTTTCTGCATTGTACCATAACTTTGCAGAGAAGCTTCTGAACATTAAATTTAAACCTCCCACTATAGCACAAAGGGTCTTTCTTGTAGTTCCACATCAAATCGAAGCTGTCTGAAGTGTTTTCCAAAGTTATCAACTTTTTTATGTTTGGCGTTCCGGAATCGACCTTATCTCAGGCTGAAAACGCGTTTTACGCATTGTGCCATAACTCTGCAGGGAAGCTTCAGAACATGAAATTTTGACCTCCCACAATAGCAGAAATGGTCTTTCTAGTAGTTGCACATCAAATCTAAGCTGTCTGAAGTGTTTTTCCAAAGTTATCAACATTTTTATGTTTGGCGTTCCGGAATCAACCTTATCTCAGGCTCAAAACGCGTTTTACGCATTGTGCCATAACTCTGCAGGGACGCTTCAGAACATGAAATTTTCACCTGCCACTATAGCAGAAACGGTCTTTCGAGTAGTTGCACATCAAATCTAAGCTGTCTGACGTGTTTTTCCAAAGTTATCAACATTTTTATGTTTGGCGTTCCAGAATCGACCTCATCTCAGGCTGAAAACACGTTTTCTGCATTGTGCCATAACTTTGCATGGATGCTTCCGAACATGAAATTTTCACGTCCCACTATCGCAGAAAGGGTCTTTCTAGTAGTTGCACATCAAATCTAAGCTGTCTGAAGTGTTTTTCCAAAGCTATCAACATTTTTATGTTTGGCGTTCCGGAATCGACTTATCTCAGGCCGAAAACGCATTGTCTGCATTGTGCCATAACTTTGCATGAAAGCTTCCGAACATGAAATTTTAACCTCCCACTATAACAGAAAGCGACTTTTTAGTAGTTGCCCATCAAATCTAAGCAGTCTGAAGTGTTTTTCGAAAGTGATCAACATTTTTATGTTTGGCGTTCCGGAATCGACCTCATCTCAGGCTCAAAATGCGTTTTCTGCATTGTGCCAAAACTTTGCAGAGAAGCTTCTGAACATTACATTTTAACCTCCCACTATAGCACAAAGGGTCTTTCTAGTAGTTGCACATCAAATCGAAGCTGTCTGAAGTGTTTTCCAAACTTATCAACTTTTTTATGTTTGGCGTTCCGGAATCGACCTCATCTCAGGCTGAAACGCGTTTTCTGCATTGTGCCATAACTTTGCAGAGAAGCTTCAGAACATGAAATTTTCAACTCCCACTACAACAAAAAGGGTGTTTGTAGCAGTTGCACATCAAATCTAAGCTGTCTGAAGTGTTTTTCAAAAGTTATCAACATTTTTATGTTTGGCGTTCCGGAATCGACCTTATCTCAGCCTCAAAACGCGTTTTACGCATTGTGCCATAACTTTACAGGGAAGCTTCAGAACATGAAATGTTCTCCTCCCACTATAGCAGAAAGGGTCTTTCTAGTAGTTGCCCATCAAATCTAAGCTGTCTGAAGTGTTTTTCAAAAGTTATCAACATTTTTATGTTTGGCGTTCCGGAATCGACCTTATCTCAGGATGAAAAATCGTTTTCTGCATTGTCCCATAACTTTGCAGGAAAGCGTCAGAAAATGAAATTTTGACCTCTCACTATAGCAGAAATGGTCTTTCTAGTAGTTGCACATCAAATCTAAGCTGTCTGAACTGTTTTTCCAAAGTGATCAACATTTTTATGTTTGGCGTTCGGGAATCGACCTTATCTCAGGCTCAAAATGCGTTTTCTCCATTGTGCCATAACTTTACAGGGAAGCTTCAGAACATGAAATGTTCACCTCAAACTAAAGCAGAAAGGGTCTTTCTAGCAGTTGCACATCAAATCTAAGCTGTCTGAAGTGTTTTTCCAAAGTTATCAACACGTTTATGTTTGGCGTTCCGGAATCGACCTTATCTCAGGCTGAAAACGCGTTTTACGCATTGTGCCATAACTCTGCAGGGAAGCTTCAGAACATGAAATTTTGACCTCCCACTATAGCAGAAATGGTCTTTCTAGTAGTTGCACATCAAATCTAAGCTGTCTGAAGTGTTTTTCAAAAGTTATCAAAATTTTTATGTTTGGTGTTCCGGAATCGACCTCATCTCAGGCTGAAAACGCGTTTTGTGCATTGTGCCATAACTTTGCAGAGAAGCTTCAGAACATGAAATTTTCACCTCCCACTACAACAAAAAGGGTGTTTGTAGCAGTTGCACATCAAATCTAAGCTGTCTGAAGAGTTTTTCGAAAGTTAACAACATTTTTATGTTTGGCGTTCCGTAATCGACCTTATCTCAGGCTCAAAACGCCTTTTACACATTGTGCCATGACTTTACAGGGATGCTTCAGAACATGAAATGTTCACCTCCCACTATAGCAGAAAGGGTCTTTCTAGTAGTTGCACATCAAATTTAAGCTGTCTGAAGTGTTTTTCCAAAGTTATCAACATTTTTATGTTTGGCGTTCCGGAATCAACCTTATCTCAGGCTGAAAACGCGTTTTCTGCATTGTGCCATAACTTTGCATGGATGCTTCCGAACATGAAATTTGCACCTCCCACTATAGCAGAAAGGGTCTTTTTAGTAGTTGCACATCAAATCTAAGTTGTCTGAGCTTATCGACCTTATCTCAGGCTGAAACCGCGTTTTACGCATTGTACCATAACTTTGCATGAAAGCTTCAGATCATGAAATTTTCACCTCCCACTACAACAAAAAGGGTGTTTGTAGCAGTTGCACATCAAATCTAAGCTGTCTGAAGTGTTTTTCGAAAGTTATCAACATTTTTATGTTTGGCGTTCCGGAATCGACCTTATCTCAGGCTCAAAACGCGTTTTACGCATTGTGCCATAACTTTACAGGGAAGCTTCAGAACATGAAATGTTAACATCCCACTATAGCAGAAAGGGTCTTTCTAGTAGTTGCATATCAAATTTAAGCTGTCTGAAGTGTTTTTCCAAAGTTATCAACATTTTTATGTTTGGCGTTCCGGAATCAACTTTATCTCAGGCTGAAAACGCGTTTTCTGCATTGTGCCATAACTTTGCATGGATGCGTCCGAACATGAAATGTTCACCTCCCACTATAGCAGAAAGGGTCTTTTTAGTAGTTGCGCAACAAATCTAAGCTGTCTGAAGTGTTTTTCAAAAGATATCAACATTTTTATGTTTAGCGTTCCGGAATCGACCTTATCTCAGGATGAAAAATCGTTTTCTGCATTGTGCCATAACTTTGCAGGTAAACTTCAGAACATAAAATTTTGACCTCCCACAATAGCAGAAAGGGTCTTTCTAGTAGTTGCACATCAAATCTAAGCTTTCTGAACTGTTTTTCGAAAGTTATCAACATTTTTATGTTTGGCGTTCCGGAATCGACCTTATCTCAGGCTGAAAACGCGTTTTACGCATTGTACCATAACTTTGCATAAAAGCTTCAGAACATGAAATTTTAACCTCACACTATATCAGAAAGGGTCTTTCTAGTACTTGCACATCAAATCTAAGCTGTCTGAAGTGTTTTTCCAAAGTTATCAACAATTTTACGTTTGGCTTTCTGGAACCCACCTTATTTCAGGCTGAAAACGCTTGCGTTTTCTCCATTCAGCCATAACTTTGCAGGGAAGCTTCAGAACATGAAATTTTCACCTCCCACGTTAGCAGAAAGAGTCTTTCTAGTAGTTGCACATCATATCTAAGCTGTCTGAAGGGTTTTTACAAAGTTATCAACATTTTTATGTTTGGCGTTCCGGAACCCACCTTATCTCAGGCTCAAAACGTGTTTTCTGCATTGTGCCATAACTTTGCAGGGAAGCTTCAGAACATGAAATTTTCAGCTGCCGCTAGAGCAGAAATGGTCTTTCTAGTAGTTGCACATCAAATCTAAGCTGTCTGAAGTGTTTTTCCAAAGTTATCAACATTTTTATTTTTGGCGTTCCGGAATCGACCTTATCTCAGGCTAAAAACGCGTTTTCTGCATTGTGCCATAACTTTGCAGGGAAGCTTCAGAACATGAAATTATCACCACCCACTATAGCAGAAAGGGTCTTTCTAGCAGTTGCACATGAAATCTAAGCTGTCTGAAACGTTTTTCCAAAGTTATCAACATTTTTATTTTTGGTGTTGCGGAACCCACGTTATCTCTGGCTGAAAACGAGTTTTCTGCCTTGTGCCATAACTTCTAAGGGAAGCTTCAGAACATGAAATTTTCACCACCCACTATATCAGAAAGGGTCTTTCTAGTAGTTGCGCATCAAATCTAGGCTGTCTGAAGTGATTTTCCAAAGTTATCAACATTTTTATGTTTGGCGTTCCGGAACCCACCTTATGTCTGACTGAAAACGCCTTTTCTGCATTGTGCTATAACTTTGCAGGGAAGCTTCAGAACATGAAATTTTCACCTCCCACTAAAGCAGAAAGGGTCTTTCTCGTAGTTGCACATCAAATCTCGGCTGTCTGAAGTGTTTTTACAAAGTTATAAACATTTTTTATTTTTGGCTTTACGGAATCGACCTTATCTCAGGCTGAAAACGCGTTTTACGTATTGTGCCATAACTTTGCAGGGAAGCTTCAGAACATGACATTTGCACCCCCCACTATAGCAGAAAGGGTCCTTCTAGTAGTTGCACATCAAATCTAAGCTGTCTGAATTGTTTTTCCAAAGTTATCATCATTTTTATGTTTGGCGTTCTGGAATCGACCTTATCTCAGGCTGAAAACGCGAATTCTGCAGTGTGCCATAACTTCGGAGGGAAGCTTCAGAACATGAAATTTTCACCTCCCACGATGGCAGAAAGGGTCTTTCTAGTAGTTGCACATCAAACGTAAGCTGTCTGAAGTGTTTTTCCAAAGTTGTCAACTTTTTTATGTTTGGTGTTCCGGAATCGACCTTATCTCAGGCTGAAAACGCGTTTTCTGCGTTGTGCCATGACTTTGCAGGGAAGCTTCAGAACATGAAATTTTCACATCCCACTATAGCAGAAAGGGTCTTTCTAGTAGTTGCACATCAAATCTAAGCTGTCTGAAGTGTTTTTCCAAAGTTATCAACATTTTTATGTCTGGCGTTCTGGAATCGACCTTATCTCAGGCTGAAAACGTGTTTTACACATTGTGCCATAACTTTGCAGGGAAGCTTCAGAACATGAAATTATCACCACCCACTATAGCAGAAAGGGTCTTTCTAGTAGTTGCACATCAAATCTAAGCTGTCTGAATTGCTTTTCCAAAGTTATCAACATTTTTATGTTTGGCGTTCCGGAATCCACCTTATCTCACGCTGAAAACGCGTTTTCTGCACTGTGCCATAACTTTGCAGGGAAGCTTCAGAACATGAAATTTTCACCTCCCACTATAGCAGAAATTGTCTTTCTAGAAATTGCACATCAAATCTAAGCTGTCTGAAGTGTTTTTCCAAAAGTTATCAACATTTTTGTGTTAGGCGTTCCGGAACCCACCTTATCTCAGGCTGAAAACGCGTTTTCTGCATTGTGCCATAACTTTGCAGGGAAGCTTCAGAACATGAAAATTTCACCTCTCACTATCGCAGAAAGGGTGTTTCTAGTAGTTGCACATCAAATCTAAGCTGTCTGAAGTGTTTTTCCAAAGTTATCAACATTTTTATGTTTGGCGTTCCGGAATCGACCTTATCTCAGGCTGAAAACGTGTTTTACGCATTGTGCCATAACTTTGCAGGGAAGCTTCAGAACATGAAATTATCACCACCCACTATAGCAGAAAGGGTCTTTCTAGTAGTTGCACATCAAATCTAAGCTGTCTGAATTGTTTTTCCAAAGTTATTAACATTTTTATGTTTGACATTCCGGAACCCACCTTATCTCACGCTGAAAACGCGTTTTCTGCATTGTGCCATAACTTTGCAGGGAAGCTTCAGAACATGAAATTTTCACATCCCACTATCGCAGAAAGGGTCTTTCTCGTAGTTGCACATCTAATCTAAGCTGTCTGAAGTGTTTTTCCTAAGTTATCAACTTTTTTTATTTTTGGCGTTCTGGAATCGACCTTATCTCAGTCTGAAAATGCGAATTCTGCATTGTGCCATAACTTTGCAGGGAAGCTTCAGAACATGAAATTTTCACATCCCACTATCGCAGAAAGGGTCTTTCTCGTAGTTGCACATCAAATCTAAGCTGTCTGAAGTGTTTTTCCAAAGTTATCAACATTTTTATGTTTGGCGTTCCGGAATCGACCTTATCTCAGGCTGAAAACGTGTTTTAGGCATTGTGCCATAACTTTGCAGGGAAGCTTCAGAACATGAAATTATCACCACCCACTATAGCAGAAAGGGTCTCTCTAGTAGTTTCACATCAAATCTAAGCTGTCTGAATTGTTTTTCCAAAGTGATCAACATTTTTATGTTTGGCGTTCCGGAACCCACCTTATCTCACTCTGAAAACGCGTTTTCTGCATTGTGCCATAACTTTGCAGGGAAGCTTCAGAACATGAAAATTTCACCTCCCACTATAGCAGAAAGGGTCTTTCTATAAATTGCACATCAAATCTAAGCTGTCTGAAGTGTTTTACCAAAGCTATCAACATTTTTATGTTTGGCGTTCCGAAACGCACCTTATCTCAGTCTGAAAAAGCGTTTTGTGCGTTGTGCCATAACTTCTCAGGGAAGCTTCAGAACATGAAATTTTCACCTACCATTATAGCAGAAAGGGTCTTTCGAGTAGTTGCACATCAAATCTAAGCTGTCTGAAGTGTTTTTCGAAAGCTATCAACATTTTTATGTTTGGTGTTCCGAAACCCGCCTTATCTCAGGCTGAAAACGCGTTTTGTGCATTGCGCCATAACTTCTCAGGGAAGCTTTTGACCTCCCACTATAGCAGAAAGGGTCATTCTAGCAGTTGCAGCACAAATCTAAGCTGTCTGAAGTGCTTTTCGAAAGTTATCAACATTTTTATGTTTGGCGTTCCGAGACCCACCTTATCTCAGGCTGAAAACCCGTTTTCTGCATTCTGCCACAACTTCTCAGGGACGCTTCAGAATATGACATTTTCACATTCCACTATAGCAGAAAGGGGTTTTCTGGTAGTTACGGAACAAATCTTAGCTGCCTGAAGTGTTTTTAGAGGGTTGTCAATAATTTTATTTTTGTCGGTCTGTAAACTACCTTTCCTTTGGCTTAAAATGCATTTTATGCACTGTTTATTCACTGCTCTGGGATGCCTGTGAACAGGAAAATTTCTCATGCAACTATAGGAGAAACACTCTTTCTTGTATAATAAACACTAAACCTACTTTTCGGAACTGTATTTCAGGGGGTTATCAACTTTTTTTTTTTTCTTGGTCAGAAACTCAGCTTCTCTCGGGCTGAATACACTTTTTCTCCTCTCTTCACTCACTGCTCTGGGATTCCTCACAACATGAAAATTTCATCTGCAACAATAGGATAAACACTCTTTTTTGTATATTCAACACTAAACCTACATTTCTGAACGGTATTTCTGGTGGTTAATTTTTTTTTATGGTCTGAAACCCAGCTTTTGACGGGCTGAAAAGGCATTTTCTGCACTGTTCACTCACTGATCGGAATAGCCTCTGAACATGAAAATATCACGCACAACTATAGGAAAAAGAGCCTTTCTAGTGTGACGCCCACTTATGTGTGGTCACAGATTGTGTGTTAGATGTCATTTAATTGTTCAGCATGGAGTTGATTAACCGGCAGGTATATAATTAGGTCAGTAGAGAGCAGGATAGGACAGAGGTTGGGCATTGAATATGTGTGGGTAAATAGGAAGTGACACTTTTTTTCATTACTTTTCTTCCCATCGCCAAATGTGGAAGCCTCGTGTGAATCTGTCTACATTTAGTTTCAGGTTAGTCAAATCCATTGTTTTATAATGTTTGTTCCACATCGGATTGACTGATTTGGGGTCTGAGTGTGAGGATGGTGACACAATTTTTAAGTATACTGTTTTTCCTTCGTGCGTTGAGTTCGCTCTGTGTGGATGTGGCGCTTGTAAGCTAATATTGACAACCGACGTTGACATGGCACGGGTGATTGAGTTGTGTGGAGTTCAGTTTGCTTGTGGTGAATAACGGTGTTTGGTAAAAAGTAAGGTTTTATTATTTCTCAACACTAGCCAAAAGGTTTAATGGCAGAATTATACATTCAGATGAAAAGCAATTATGCATGTCGTTCATGATGTCTAACACTTGTCTTATGACAAAGTGACATGTTTGTGAGTGATCAGATGGTGTCAGAAAGACATCTAATTGTGGTCTGGGTTACCACAATGAAAAAAAAAGAATCCCTTGGATTACTTTTCTCACCATCGACACATGTGGAAGCCTTGTGTGACTCTGTCCGCATTTTGTTTCAGACGGCGTTCTACTAACCACATTGAGACACCACTTTTTAACTGTAGACAAGGTCACAGTATTCAGACCTGTTACAGATGCAAAGTTTTTGATACAACGTTTTCTTCCTAAGCTTTTCGAGTGAGCAGAGGTGAGAGCAGCCGACTGGTCTCTCCAAGAGGTGTAACGATGATCAGCACGGCTATGATTTGGATTGCTAGGGTCACCCTGCCCCTTCGAACAGCGACGGTGTTCCCCCATGGGCAGCGGCTGTGTGTGGAGTAGGCGCCACGAGCAGAGCACCAGGCTGACGGACTGTTGAAACTCCAAAATTTCTGGGAGAGTGAGAGAGGTTCTGCGATGGATGAGCCGGTCCACGGAGCTCATAAAGAGCGCGATGATGTTCTCAAGCGCTATGAGCTGGTTGCCGACGGCGTAAACACCATTCCTCTGCGCTATGGTGGCTCTGTCAGAGGTGGCTGGGATGGTCATTCCACAGAGGAGAGGTGGAGATCCCGGGGCGAACGCATCAGGCATTGTGCATGACGACTGAGTGAGCCGGAACGCCGCACTGCCAATCCAAACCCTCCACGTGGCAGTAAGCTCCGTACCTGACCAAGTGCGGTCCTAGTGCCAGTGGAGTGTCAGAACCGCGCCGGGAATAGTCCAGATTTCTTCCAGTTGTGGGCAGACAACATGCGGTCGTGATCTGTATGTGGTCTCGCCATCCAACGCCAGCTGGCCGTTAGTGAAGAGGGATGATTTTTGAGCTTCTGGTGGAGAGAGAGCGTCGTATCGAAGTTGACTTCGATACGACTTTGGCGGATGACATGAGGCGCAGGAGAAGATCAAGCAGGAACCTGACTCCACCATACGGAACTCAACCAAGTCTGGGAACACAGTCTACAGATCCAACTCATAGCAGCGCCTGGCACTCGTCAAACTCATCCCATGGCTTGGAAGAAGAAAATGTGGAACGGTTCGACTGCTTGTAGGCCAGTCGCAGCGCCCTATTTGCAGAGGTTTACTGTTGAATATACTCTAAATAGTTTTTTCGCTATAGTTGCAGGTGAAATTTTCATGTTCTGAGGCTTCGCTGAGCAGTGAGTGAACAGTGCAGAAAATGGGTTTTCAGCCCGAGGGACCTGTAGCTTTCAGACCAACAAACATAAAAATTGAATTTGCAATTGAATTTGTTCTGCAGCTACTAGAAAGACCCCTTCTGCTAAGCTGGTGTGCGCTCATGACTCCTGTTTGGACTCTGGCTAGAATCAACCAGCAGTCCAAGTACGTCATAATCGGCAGACTCTCTCTCCTTCGTAGTTCGAGCCACTCCTCCATGCACTTAGCGAAAAAACGAGGCCCTAGACACTAGAGACCGTGTTGTGGAAGTAGACGTCTGCAAGATCTATGGAGGTCATACACTCTCACACTATGATTCACTCCAGGAATCTGCTGGTAGTCCGCTGTCTGATCATGAATTGGTTGAGGAGACTGAGATCCAGAACAGGTCTCCTCTCTCCTGTCTTCTTGGGTTCCAGAAAGAACCCGGAGTAAAACCCAGTGTAGGAGGATCGCTTTGGCAGTAGCTCGATTATTTCCTTTGACAGGAGATCGCGGTCCTCCTCCATCAGACATGACTGCTCGTTCTCTGAGTTCACTCAGGTCCATGTGGTGACGCAGAACCTGGGGGTTGACTGTGAAGCTGAAGGGCGTGTCAATGACCGTTTATTTTCTCAATCCATATGTGGAGGAGAGGAGACAGGCGCCCTGAGCACAGGAGCGGATCTGGCCTCCAGGGCGGGTCAAGGACGAAAGGGTCGTTGGTGCTCTGCGCCCTCTCCTCTGGTGACTTCAAGTCTGGTTTGTCAAAAACAGACTCGCTTTTGTCATCTGAGCCGTCAGAGGAATTCGGTTCCCCAAACTTGCAGTGTACCTTGATCTGACACTGCAATTCTCCGAAGATGGAGACCCGAGGGACCGGCCCAATCATCCTCAGAAAGAGATGACTCTGTAGATGACGATGTCCTGCTTGCCTCTGAGAGGATTGGAGGGCTGCAGAGAACAGAATAACAGACAGACATCACATCAGACATCGCACGATGGAACTGAGAACAGAGCAGGTCTGGCAAGTAGCACCTACTGAGTGATCCTCTGAAGTGGTGGCTTTCACGGTCCTGTGGCGACACCTGCTGGAAACTGGCGTGTCTGAGCAATAAGAAGAGTCAATAGCTGAATTGAAACTTCCCTGACTTTTGGCTGGAACCGGGATCTGTTGTGAGACGGGAAAGAGTTATTTGACGCCTGTGCTTCTTATTATGGTGAATCTGGGGAAAGACATAACTTCTTGGCTCCAGAAACTTCCCCAGGGACAGTTCTGGCATCAGGGATAAAGAGGCAGAGAGACCGTTACTATTCTGCTTGGTCTCCTGAGACGATGTCAAACAAAAACAAAGTTTAGAAGCCGGAGTTTGGACTCACTGGAACCGGAAGAGAACATGGCGGCTGATAAACCCTAATTTTGGGCAGAGAAGAGACAGACCCGATACCAAAGAAATGCATCTTATTATTTTTCAAGTTAGACTTTGGTTTAGATGCATACTTGTGATAAAAAGTTCTTCCTACGCTTTTGGAGGGGGCAGAGGTGAGAGCAGTCGACTGGTCTCTCCGAGAGGAGCGGCGATGATCAGCCCGGCAATTATACGGTGTTCCCCCCAGCCGGCGACTGTTGTGTCTCCAAAATCTCTGGTGGAGTCCACGGAGCTCATAAGGAGCGCGATGATGTTCTCAAGCGCTATGAGCTGTTTGCGGACACCATTCACCATTCTACTGCGCGATGGTGGCTCTGTCAGTGCCGGGTGGGATGGTCACTCCTCAGGGGGGAGGTCAAGCTCCAGGGGCGAGGGCATCGAGCATCGTGCATGACGGCTGAGTGAGAGGGAACGCTGGCCCATAACTCCAAACCCTCCACTAATTAAGCTCCGTACCTGACCACGTGCGGTCCTAGTGCCAGTGGAGTGTCAGAAATGCGCCGGGAATAGTCCGGATTGAATTGGACTAGTAGTGGATGTTTACCCAACAGACGCCAGTCCACATCCATTTGGCATTATATGCTTTGAGTGTTGCGGGTGCTTTAGCATTTCAAATAGTGAACTGCACTTAGGGGGGGCAGGGGACTGCCTGCTAGCCTTGAAGTAGCCATGCTTTGAGGGGACGCCCCAGGATTGGAGGTCCGCTCATAATTTGGATATGGACCACGGAAACTTCAGGCAGGACTGAGGTCTGGTCGCAGTCACGGGAGAGACTTGTCACATCACCGCAGGAGTGGATTTAACCGGAGGAGACTCAGCGTGAGACCAGAGGACATCGGGATCTTTGACAGCAGCTTTTCCCGGGGCAGTCGGCAGACCGGAAGAAATTTCTGTTTGTGTGGAAAACTTGTTTGAAATAAAAGCATTGCTTGAAGCATCGCATTTGCGTTTTTTTTATTATTATTCGTATTGAATTCGCTCCTTCCAGCGCCTTGGCCTCAACCTCTCCTCCGGCCTGGTAGCCTGGGGGCCTGTCCGCGAACCTGGCGACACTGCTCAATGATGGTCCAGACATTTGATTCGTTCTCCCAAGTGGGTTGAAGAGACATGCCCTATGATAGCCAAAGCTGAAAGGAAAACTTACAGGAGGTATCAACACAGCAGGTTTTATTCACGGTTCCAACTTCCAACAAACCAAATGATGACACGGCAACATAAAAAGAGCGCCCCAAATTTGTGATCCCAAATAATCCCATGACACATAACAAAACGTCCATTGAAGAACTTCTTTTCCGGTTTGCTGTGCAGGCTGAATATGAAGCCTCAGGCATTTTGAGGCCTCATGCACTGTCTCTTCCGAGAGCCGCACTGGACCCTGGAGCACAGGATGGTCTGATGTTGGCAGTCAGCTGCACCTGGGTCACCTCATCCCCCGGACAGAGTTGTCTTGAGTGCACAAATAGGCCAAACTGTTGGCCATCGCTCTGATCTGTGTACCTCCCTTCCGCCCTTCCCCCCATGCAGGTCCGGAAGTAGAGGCGAGCCGCCTTGCGATCTCCGGACACTGAGAGGGCTCCATCCCAGCCTGGCCGAACCCCGGCATCAGCGTGGCTCTCATTACGTCGGTGATGGAGGTGGCACTTTCTTCTTTCCGGTCACATGCGCCGCCGGATTATAATTGCATAACTGTGCTGGATTTGAGATAGTAGAACAACCTAACAATATGCATATTAACGTTGTCTTTGAATGAACCGAAGGAGACAAGTGATCCAAACACAAAAGCAGAGCTTGACACAAACAGTGCAAGAAGCAATGCAGTCCTTGGCCACTCTGGGGCCAGGGGGCGATGTGTTCAACTTCTCCATCCTGCAGTGACCGTAATCCGAGTGTAGCCAGGATTAAGGGGGAGCACAGGTGAGCAATCTGAAACCCATCCGGAACTCTGAATCAGCCATGAGGTCATCTTGACCACAAAGCTTAACCGCCAGCCTTGCAACGTGGCCTGACCTGAGAACCATGGGCCGTCCATACCGGACGTCTGACTGGCACAGCTGGCTCCTTTGCCAGACTGCCATCAATGAGATGCACGTTTGGCTGCACTGAACCGCCTGCATTGTCACCGGCGATGTTGCTTTGGTATGACTGATGGAGGAGTGCCCAGACTCCTGTCGATATCTCGGATGGCCAGGGCCTCAAACTTGACCGGCCTATGACAGTTCCGAGGCCACCGCCACACCTGGGGTCTATCCAGCCTGAATGAATGAATGAATGGGTTGTGAAGATGTAGCATTAACATCCCTTCATACATAGAGTGTAATTTTACACCCCAGGTGGCAGGACTGCCGCCTCAACTTTGCCACCGTAAGCTGAAATAGAAGGTGGCATTAACAACCCCTCATATATGGAGTGTAACTTACACTGAACTGTGTTGCCCTCTTTTAGCCACTATATGGCTGAAATAGAATGTGGCATTAACAATCCTCCATTCCTGGAGAGAAATCATTTACTGAGCAGCAACAGTCAGGGTTCTAGTCTGAGCTGAGCAAGGAAGAGGGAGTTTATTCACAAATGAATAGACAGTTATGCAGGAATCTGGTGGATATTGAGACGCTGCACACTCCACTGCACTGTAATGAAGCAGATACCGGTGTCCCAGAGCGAGTGCTGTGGGCCTACTGGTCGCAGGGTTTGGCTGCTCCTGAAGACAGAAAGACAAGAGGGAAGGAGGATGCAGACACAACAGACAAATAGTGGTAAGCAAAAGTAGAGATTGATGACCAAGAAGCTGCCTGGCAGTTTTCTTTAAGAAGTCCTTGAAAGCAGCAACAGATGTTTCCAGGCATCTCGTCGACTGTGCTCTCAGGGATTCCGGTGCCTGTTTTCCCGCTGTCTCATAGGCTTTCATGATGGAAATTCTAAGCCAATTTTACAACCTTTGAGGGGACAGTGCCTGCCGCTTCTTTCCACCAGGGAGAGCCACCCACAGAGTGTCGGACTTTCTGAAGGGTGGGACTCGATCCAGTTAAGCTTTTAGCTCTCTGACCGGACATATTTTGAGTAAACGCTCATGCTCTTCGTCTGAATGTGGAGGAGTGCAGAAAGCCATTACTGAAAAGGAGCTGACCTGCGAAGAAGAAGAGAGACATTTAGGTGCGAAGGCAGGGTTGGGTGTAAGTGATACCGCCAAGTCATCGTCACCAAAAGAGATGCAATCAGGGCTGATCGAAAAAGATCTGCATCTGACACATCTCCGGATACCAGCTGGAGCTGGGGCTGCCTGGAGCTACGAGAATCATTCTCACTCTCTACAGTTGAATTCTCCTCATAAGAAAATGAAGAAGGCAATGAGGAGGAAAGGCGTACAGGAGGCCTTCTGGCCACCTTGGATGAGCCAGGGCGTCCACTCCCTGTGGAGGGTCGTCGGATCTACGGGGAGAGAACCAGAGAGGACATTTGAAGTTCTCTCTGCTCGCAAAGACATCAGCCACTGGGTGGCCGAAAAACTCCCTGATCATAATTGACATCTCCTGAGATAAACTCCATTCATCTCGCAGTGGTCTCCGAGATAATCCATCTGGTGCCACATTGTCTCCACCTGGCACACGCAGAGCCCTCAATGAGGCTAAATGTAGCAGCTCAGGGAAAAAATCTTTCTGGCTAGGTTGTGTAACGTAGACGACCTCACGCCACCCTGGCGGTTGAAATTGGCCACTGTGGTGGAGCTGTCTGATCTCACCATAACATGGTTCCCACTAAGATGGAGAGAAAGGGCCAAAAACTGCCAACAGTTCCAGTACGTTAATGTGACGACCTTCGGAACTGCTCCAGAAAGAAGAGTTCTTACAATCCAAGTGCGATGGAGGTTTGAAGCAGAGTCACATCTCTCAAAGCTCTTGGATACACTTTCACCAACCGTCTCTGATCCCGAACAGGATGAAGATTGAGCCGGCTGAACCATGACTGCCGACTTCGCATGTTCAGGAGACCCAGGCGTATGACGGAGTGGGCTGCTGACATCATGCCCAGGAGCGTCATAATCCATTAGGCTGGGACCACACATAGACGAACCGCCAGAACCTGGGCTGACAGATTTGAAATAGAAAGTATCTTCTCGTCTGTCAAGCAAGCGCACTCTTCATGAGAGTTCAGAAGTACACCAAGAAAAGCTATAAGCTGAGATGGCTGGAGTTGACTCTTTTCTTGGTTCACCGGAAAGCCAAGGTGGCTTTCGTGGTCCAACACCATTCTGGTGTGAGCTAACGACTCTTCCCTCGATCTGGCGAGCATTAACCAGTCGTCTAGGTAAGACAAGATCCTGAGGCCCCTTGCCCTCAAGGACTGTAGGGCTGTGTCGACCATCTTAAAGAAGGTTCTCTGAGCCAGAGAGTAGCCAAACGGGAGCCTCCGGAACTGAAAAAGTCGGCCGTCCAATGCGAAGTGGAGATATCGCTTATGAGCAGGCCAAATTGGCACGTGACAATAAGCGTCCGTGAGGTCGATGGACGTCAGCCAGTCTCCATGACGCATGCACTTCAGGAGACTTTTGAGGAGTAACTGACTCAATCATG
This sequence comes from Synchiropus splendidus, assembly GCF_027744825.2. Classification (NCBI taxonomy): domain Eukaryota; kingdom Metazoa; phylum Chordata; class Actinopteri; order Syngnathiformes; family Callionymidae; genus Synchiropus; species Synchiropus splendidus. The sequence continues at coordinate 3,132,621 of NC_071338.1, forward strand.
CCTCAATCAAACACTGACCTCGTTCTGAAGACAGACATTTTTTGCCGGATCTGACGCATTCTCAGAATGCCATTAAACTGAGGTTGGCACTGGCTGAATTGGAGAGGATAACCCACCTTCAGAATCCTTTTGATCCATATAGAATAAGCTGGATAGTGAGCTTCCCACATAGGAGAACATAGCAAGCTCTGGATGAAACCTGTGTTATCTCGACATCCATTTGACACCTCTGATGTAAGTCCTGCCTGAAGCGTCCGTGGCAACGGGATGAGCAGCTGTCGGTCTCGTCGTCCCTCCAGTATCCCCCAGGTTTCGGTCGAGCGACACAGCAGGCTGGGTATCAGTTCCGACAGCCATCAGCACTTGAGTTTTGCCTCTCCGCAACGCCACAATCACCGCGCGCATGGACATTTGTAACTCCTTTTGGCGGCCTTCAAAACAAACAATGTGTGCTGTGTGATGGGGAGAACGCTGGCCGGTGGAAGGCGGGCCTGACCCGAGACTGAGTCCAGCATGACCCCCAGAAAGGTCGTGCTCTGACTGAGAATAAGCGCGCTTATCAGGAGGTTTACTCTGAACCTCAATAACACAATGTGCTCCAACACCAAGCCGGTGTGCGCTCATGACTCTTGTTTGGACCTGGTGAGAATCAACCAGTAGTCCAAGTACGTCAGAATCCGCAGACCATGTCTCCTTAGTGGTTCGAGCCCCACCTCCACGCACTTGGCCAAGGTGCGAGGCACTAGAGAGCTATATGTACAAAAACACATTTTTGAAGCCGGAGAGCTGCCACTCAAATTCGCACTAACTGTAACCGGAAGATAACTTGGCAGGTAATAAACCCTAATTTTGGGCAGAGAAGAAACAGACCCGATTCCAAAGTAATGGCTCTTATTTTTTATTCAATTTAGACTTTGGTTTAGATGCATACTTTTAGCTACAAAGTTATCTTCTTACGCTTTTGGAGGGAGCAGAGGTGAGAGCAGCCGACTGGTCTCTCCAGGAGGAGCAGCGATGATCAGCACGTCTATGATCCGGACAGCTGAGCTCACCCCGCCCCTTTTTCCTATAGTTTCAGGTGGAATTTTCATGTTCTGAGGCATCCCCGAGCAGTAAGTGAACAGTGCAGAAAACGCGTTTTCAGCCGGAGAGAAGCTCAGATTCAGAGCAGGAAAAAGAAAAAAAGTTGATAACCCCTTGAAATACAGTTCAGAAAGGTAGATTAAGTGTTGAACATACAACAAAGAGTGTTTTTCCTGTAGTTGCAGGTGAAATTTTAATGTTCTGTGTCCCCCCAAAGCAGTGACTGAATAGAGCAGAAAAAGTGTATTCAGCCCAAGAAAATGTGGTTTTCAGTCCGACAAAAATAAAAACGTTGATAACTCTGAAAACGTGTGGTTCCAGCCTTATGGATTATGAGGCTCCTGGGCATGATGTCAGCAGCCCACTCCGTCGTCCGCCAGGGTCTCCTGAACATGCGAAGTCTGCAGTCAGGGTTCCGACCGCTCAATCTTCAACCTGTCCGGGATCAGAGACGGTTGGTGAAAGTGTCTCCACGAGCTCTGACAATTGTGAGGTTTAGGAACTCTGCTTCAATCCTCCATCGCACTTTATCCTTGCATTGTCAAAACACTTCTTTAAAAGTATTTACAGATGCATCTCTGTCAGGCTGGGTAGGCCACCATGATCAACATGCGTCATTGGGATCTGGAGCAGTTCCAAAAGTCGTTCCACTAACCTGCTGGAACTGTTCGCAGTTTTTAAAGTGTTGGTGGCTCTTTCTCTCCATCTAAGTGGGAACCACGTTATGGTGAGATCAGACAGCTCCACCACAGTGGCCTATATCAACCACCAGGGTGGCGTGAGGTCGTCTGTGTTACACAACCTAGCAAGAAAGATTTTTTCTCTGGGCTGATGTAGAATTAGCCTCATTGAGGACTCTGCATGTTCCAGGTGGAGACAATGTGGCAACAGATGGATTATCTCGGAGACCACTGCCAGTTGAATGGAGTTTATCTCAGGAGACGGCAAATATGATCTTGGAGTTTTTCGGCCACCCAGTGGCTGATCTCTTTGCGAGCAGAGAGAACTACAAATGTCCTCGCTGGTTCTCTTTCCGTAGATCCGATGACCCTCCACAGGGAGTGGACGCCCTGGCTCATCCAAGGTGGCCAGAAGGATTCCTGTATGCCTTTCCTCCTCATTGCCTTAATCTAAACAGCCCCAGCTCCAGCTGGTATCCGGACATGTGTCAGATGGGGATCAAAGGCCCCTGGGAGTTCTCTCCATCGAGGTCAGCGCTTCTGCAAGCATCAGAAACCCTGAGGTCTCCGCCAATAATAGGACGACCCCTCACGGTTTGGCTTCTCCAGGGTTAAGAATTAGTCACTTGCCTCCTGATGTCCAATTGACTCTTCAGAACGTTTAAGCTCTGCCAACCCTCAGAGCATACAATGCTAATTGCACATTTTTTCTCCAATGGTGTGGAACCCAGTCAGCCTTCCCAGAATCGGCGCCTGTTTCTCTAATCCTCTCTTTTCTCCAGCATCTGGTTAACGAAGATCGGAGCTGCACCACATTACGGGTTTATGTAGCAGCCCATTCCATGCTACACAATGGTCTGGACGGCCACCCCTTTGGCGAGCATCGTCGAGTGAGCCGTTTCATGAGAGGAGTGAAAAGGCTTAGACCAACCTCAAGACATTTATGTCTCTACTGGGTCCTGCCGCTGGTACTCAATTCACTCTCCTTTCGAGCCACTCGATGAGGCCTCCCTGGAGCTAGCAGCTTACAAGGCAGCTCATCTTATAGCCTTAGCTTCACCAAAGAGAGTGGGAGAGCTGAGTTCTTTTTCCATCTGCCCTGATTGCATCTCTTTTGGTGACAATGACTCGGCGGTGTCACTTAGACCCAACCCTGCCATCGCACCTAAATGACTCTCTTCTTCTTCACAGGTCAGCTCCTTTTCAAGAAAGGTTTTATGCCCTCCTCCCCATTCAGACGAGGAGCATGAGCATTTACACAAAATGTGTCCGGTGAGAGAGCTAAAATCTTAATTGGGTCCAGTCCCACCCTACATAAAAGACGGACAGTCTGTGGGTGGCTGTCGCAGATGGTAAGATGGGGCAGGCGCTGTCCCCTCACAGGTTGTCGCATTGGCTTAGAATTGCCATCATGAAAAATGACCTGGCAACATCTGTGGCTGCTTTCAAGGGAGTATCTCTGGCAGAAATCTGCCAGGCAGCTTCTTGGTCATCAATCTCGACTTTTGCTCACCACTATTTGTCTAATGTGTCTCCATCCTCCTTCCCTCATGTCGTTCTGTCTTCAGGAGCAGCCGAACCCTTCGACGAATAGTCCCTCATTGACAGCACTGGCTCTGGGACACCAGTATCTGCTTCATTACATTGCTGTGGGGTGTGCAGCGTCGCAAGATCCACCGGATTCCTGCATAACTGTCTATTCATTTGTGAATAAACTCCCTCTTTCTTGCTCAGCTGAGACTAAAACCCTCACTGCAGCTGCTCAGTAAATGATTTCTCTCCAGGTATGGAGGATTGTTAATGCCACATTCTATTTCAGCCGTATCGTGGCTAAAAGAGGGCAACGCAGTTCCTGCTGATTCAGAGTGTAAGTTTCACTCTATATATGAGGGGTTGTTAACGCCACCCTCTATTTCAGGTTACGGTGGTAAAGGCGAGGCGGCAGCTCCTGCCACCTTGAGTGTAAAATTACACTCTATGTATGAGGGGTTGTTAATGCTACATCTTCACAACCCATTCATTCAATCAGGCTGGACAGACAGGCTGGTGGCGTAGGGACTATCATAAGATGGCCCATCCGAGATATCGACAGGACTCTGGCCTCACCTCCGTCCGTCATACCGAAGCAACATCGCCGGTGACATTGCAGGCGGTTCAGTGCAGCAAAACGTGCATCTCATTGACAGCAGTCTGGCAAAAGAGCCAGCTGTGCCAGTCAGACTTCCGGTCTGGACGGCCCATGGTTCTCAGGTCAGGCCATGTTGCAAGGCTGGGGGTTAAGCTTTGTGGTCAAGATGACCTCTTGGGTGATTCAGAGTTCCGGATGGGTTCCGGATTGCTCACCTGAGCTCCCCCTTCATCCTGGCTACACTCGGATTCCAGTCACTGCAGGATGGACGAGATTAACTCATCGCCTCCTGGCCCCGGAGTGGCCAAGGACTGCGTTGCTTCTTGCACTTTTTGTGCCATGCTGTGCTTTAGTGTTTGGATCACTTGTCTCCTTCGGTTCATCCAAACAAAGACAACGTTAATAAGCATATAGGTTGTTCTACGATCTCAAATCCAGCACAGTTATGAGGCTAGTTTCTTTTGAAACATTGGGAGTGATTTGTAAAGCCATCACAACACTTCTCTCTCCATCTTACTTCAACGGGGTGGGATGAGAGTGTGAATCGTGCCTATATTCCGGCGGCGCATGTGACCGGTAACAATTTACAGGCAGATGGCGACCATCCAGTTTACCCGATCAAGTCCGACATGCCTCTGTGCTTGGCTGAAGCTAAACGGCGTTGCTCTCTTAAATAGGAGGATGTCGGCATCACGAGCTATGAAATACCGGTGCGTCACGGCGTGCGGCAATCGTTCTCCCATGACTGCGATGAGACGTCAGTCTCTGCTGAAGTTTCCGTGGTCCAGATGAGGCACTCCGCTCATCTTCATTTCTCAAGCTCCCTCGCTTGATGTGCCAGGTGCATCGGCTCCGGCGGCGCATTTGAGGGGTAAGAAGAAAGTGCAACGTCCATCACCGACGTAATGAGAGCCACGCTGATGCCGGGGTTCGGCCAAAACCTGGCTGGGACGGAACCCTCTCAGTGTCCGGAGATCGTACGACGGCTCCCCTCTACTACCGGACCTGCATGGGGGGAAGGGAGCTGCACAGATCAGAGCGATGGCCAACAGTTTGGCCTTTTTGTGCTCTCAAGACAACTCTGTCCGGGGGATGAGGTGACCCAGGTGCAGCTGACTGCCAACATCGGACCATCCTCTGCTCCAGGGTCCAGTGCGCCTCTCGGAGGAGTCAGCGCATGAGTCCTCAGAATGCCTCAGGCCTCATATACAGACTGCACAGCAAACCGGAGAAGAAGTTCTTCAATGGACGTGTTGTGATGTGTCATGGGATTATTTGGGGTCACAACTTGGGGGCGCTCTTGTTATGTTGCCGTGTCACCATCCGGTTTGTTGGAAGTTGGAATCGTGAATAAAACCTGCTGTGTTGATACCTCCTGTGAGTCCTTTCAGTTTCGGCCATCACTGTTAGCGACGAGGATAAAGAACGAGACTTTTTGCAAACCGGTCACTGTGGTAACTGACGGCAACGTTTTTGTGTAGTTTGTTCATCATAGCGATAATCATGGCGGCTACTGTGGGTACAGTGACGCCTTTCGAAGCTAGTTCGCATTCATGGGAGGACTATTGTGAAATTTTGGAACATTTTTTTATTGCAAACGTCATTGAAGATGAGGATATACATCGCGCAGTGTTGCTCAGCAGTGTCGGGGCCCAGGCATATGCGGAGCATTTGAGGAACCTGTTGAGACCGGAAAAACCAGGGGATCGTTCGTATGCTGAACTGGTCATCCTTTTGAGGAATCATTTCCATCTGAAACCGAGTGAGATTATGCAACGATGGAAGAAGAATAGAAGGACTGAAGAGACCGTTTGTGACTACGTGGCGGAGTTGAGGAACTGGCTCATGATTGTAACTATGGTGAGACACTGACTGTGATGCTGAGAGACCGCTTGGTGTGTGGGTTCAACGACGACAGGATACAGAGGAAGCTGCTGTCGCAGGATGGACTGACATTTGACAGAGCGTTCAAAGTGGCCTTAGCGATGGAAGCTGCAGATAGAGACTTGATGAACCCACGAGGTGTGAAGGACTCACTCCAAGGAAGTGGATCATCACCGGTCAACAAAGTGGAAGAGACGAGGGCAGTAGTGTCCATGGAGTCGAGAAGGTGCTATAGATGTGGTGGAGAGACTCACTTGGCCAGTGATTGCCGGTTTGCTGAGGTCAAATGTCATAACTGTGGAAAAGTGGATCACTTAAAGACAGTACGTAAAAGTATGACAGAGGTGAGGGAGACAAAACAAACAAGAAAAAGGGGGAAAGGTACAACGCCGTCGAACAAATTTCATGCAGGAGAAGGATGACAGTGAAAATGAAGAGATGTTTACAGTGACAGATAAAAGAAGATGCAGCAGTGAGGAACTGGACATTCCTAGAGTAGAGCCGTTGAGGGTAAATGGAAAGAAGGTGGTTTTTGAGGTAGACACCGGCTGCAGTTACACTATTATGGCTCAACAGATGGTTGACAAAACAGAACTAACACTAAACTTGTGGACTGCAAGATAAAGTTAAAAACATATGGAGGTCATCAGGTTCCAGTGGTGGGGGCAATTAAGGTCAAGGTTGAACACAATGATCAGATCAAATGGCTGCCTGTCATTGTTGAAAGGTTGGTGAAAGGTTCAGGAGCAAGTCTTCTGGGCAGAGGCAGGATGAAAGCATTCCAGATAGAGGGGCAGTTTGTCCACAAAACAGATGAGGTGGACAGTTCCCTGCAAGAGGTTCTCTCCCGACATGAGAAGGTATTCAAAGAAGAGTTAGGGTCATTAAGGGCCACAGCCAAGATTCATGTGGCTCAGGATGCCACGCCCTTATTTTACAAACCCAGGTCGGTTCCATTTGCCATTAAAAGAAAAGTGGAAATCGAACTTCAGAGACTAGCAGAGGAAAGAATATTGGAACCTGTGATGTTCTCTGAATGGGCAGCACCTATTGTGCCTGTGTTCAAACCTGATGGTAGTGTGAGGATTTGTGGAGATTATAAATTAACAGTGAACAAAGTCTCCACGACCGAACAGTATCCGATTCCAAGAATGGAGGATATGATGGCAAGCCTGCAGGGGGACAGAAGTTCACAAAACTCGATATGAGCCAAGCATATCAGGAAATAGTCCTTGAAAAGGAATCAAGGAATTTTGTGAGTGTCAACACTCACAAAGGTCTTTTAACATATACACGTCTGCCTTTTGGAGTAAACTCCAGTCCTGCTATTTTCCAACGCACCATGGAGAATGTACTTCAAGGTATGTTAAATGTGGCAGTGTATTTACATGAAATTTTATTGAGAGGAAGAGATGACAGCTCTCATCTGCAAACACTCAACGAAGTGCTGCAGAGGTTGGAGGATAAAGGCCTGAAGTTGTAACGGAGAAAGCGTCAGTCCATGGAAAACAAAGTAACATTCTTGGGTCATCAGGTGGACAGGACAGGCCTGCATCCAATGCCAGCGAAGGTCAAAGCAGTCCAGGAGGCTCTGGTGCCACGGTCTGTAAGTGAACTTAACCCTCGTATTATGATGAAAAAAAATTACATTGATTATGTTGGGGGTCATTTTGACACACACTGTGTAAATCCACTCAAAACAGTCAAAAAAACAGATTGAACCAATCTTCAATCTTCAAAACATCTTCATTTTAGATTATATAAAAATTTGTAAAGCAGACATAGAACACATTTTCAATTTCAACCCTATATTTAAGAGCAATTTCAGTTTTTCCCTCCTCACAAACACTTTTATTTTCATTTAACTTGACCCATTTTTCAATGTTCAATATGTTCAATGCTCTCCACATGATGGACAGACTGTAACTGTGTGTTTTGTAGATGCAATTCTTGCATTTCACAAAACAGGTACTTGTTTTACTGTCACATCTCGCATCTTTTCCGTTTCTTCACACCTGTATCCAATGCATCTTTGGCAGATTGGTAGGGTGATGTGAGCTTGACCTTTGTCAATGACAGCAGCAGTTGCTGGGCATCGAGGTGGCCTGGCTTGACTCTGCAGCTTGGGAGTGACGGGACATAGGCATTGTAAGCAGACACAACAACGATGTTGCAGAAAATCACCAAGGGCCAATGGGCAGTCTTGCGCTGGCAGCTGTATGTTGCTGTGACTTTGTCAACTCCTTTTTTGGTGCAGTTTCAGTCCAGGATCATGTGTGGCTGCATGTCTTCTCTTGTGCTTAGAGATGCATCTCTGTGCATTGTGCTCATTACAAGAACATTCTTGTTTCTCTTTGGGCAGTATGAAACAACTGTTGCCTTGTCACTGAAAGCAAATATTGAGCAATGCAGAGGTCTGCCCTGCACCTTCAGAATTTCCTTGGGAAGGTCTGGCTTCTTTCTTCTGACTGTTCCCGCTGTCCAGCTTTCTCTTCTGAAGTTCATCTCCAAGGAGATAGAATGTAAGCCCTTCACTCATGTCCATCACTACACGCATCCCCTGATTGTTCTCGGGTGCTCTTCCAGGTAGCTTTCCAGCGTATACTTTCATATTACAGGCATAGCTAGATTTTGCATCACAGGCCACCCATATTTTGATGCCATACTTGGCGGGCTTGTTGGGCATGTACTGTAAACCTTCTGTAGCTCATTTTTGGTTTGTCAAAGAGACTACATGAGAACACTGACAAGAACAAGGGAGAGAAAGTTATCCCTCTACACACAGCTGGGTCTGAATGGCTATTCAGACAATCAAATCAATCAAAATACACATAGCTGGGCAGTCTAAATAGGTATATCAAAGAGACATGTTTATTTTGGATCTGAACAGCCACTTACCCACATTAAAGAATCCGGGTCAAAATGACCCGCAACATCATCTTTGTATACAAGCTCTGTACAGACATGCCACTTGACATCAAAGTGTCCAGATTTTACACACCTGTTCATTACCCTTGATGAGGAAAAGTCACAAAATTTTATGAAGAAAAAGTCAGGATAACCACTACTTTTATGAACACAAAAACGGATATCGGTCAAATTGACCCTAAGCATAATACGAGGGTTAAAGCTTTTCTAGGTCTGCTAAACTTTTATAACTTGCCGAACTTGTCTACGGTGCCGGCTCCATTACACAAGTTACTGAGGAAAGATGACAAACGGAGGTGGGAGGTTGAGCAAGAAGAGGCTTTTAAGCAGGCAAAGAAGTTACTACAAAGCAGTCAAGTGTTGGTTCATTATGATGAACAAAAACTTACTGCTGTCATATGATACCTCACCTTATGGGGTGGGGGCAGTCTTGGCACACAGGCTGGAAGGGGGAGCAGAAAAGCCTGTGGGTTATGCCTCGCGCACACCCACAGCAGCAGAAAAAAACTATTCACAGTTGGATAAAGAGGGCTTAGCAGTCATTTTTGGGGTGCAGCACTTTCACAAATATTTGAGTGGATCGGTTTGCCAGGAAGCGCGGCAATCGTTCTCCCCTGACTGCGATGAGACTTCAGTCCTGCATTAAGTTTCCGTGGTTCAGATGAGCCGCTCCGCACCTCTTCTTCTCTTGATGTGCCAGATGCGCCGGCTGTAATTTCACAATTACAGAGTCACTCACTCACGCCTCTTTAATTTCACAATCAGATTTGGTGGAGTGCCCTGGCACTTCCAGTGAAGTAGAAAGGCTGGTGTAATATTCCTGGAATATGTTTGTGTCCAGCTGTCCCTGGAGCCTGCCTCCCTCCCAAACAGTCCTTTAACACGGGGCAGAAATTATGAGCGGACCTCTGATCCTGGGGCGTCCCCTCAAAGCATGGCTACTTCAAGGCTGGCAGGCAGTCTTTTGCCCCCAGAAGTGCAGTTCACTATTCGAAATGCTAAAGTACCCGCAACACTCAAAGTATATAATCCCAAATGAGTGTGGACTGCCGTCTGTTGGGTAAACATCAACTGCTCGTCCAATTCATTCCGGACTATTCCCGGCGCAGTTCTGACACTCCACTGGCACTCGGAACGCACGTGGTCAGGTACGGAGCTTTCTGCCAGGTGGAGGGTTTGGATTTTGCGCCACGACGCTCGCTCTCACTCAGCCGTAATGTGCGATTCCCTCGACCCTGGAGCTTGACATCCCACATGAGGAGTGACCATCACACCCAGCGTGACAGAGCCACCATCGCGCAGTAGAATGGTGTCTCAGCCGTCGGCAACCGGCTCATAGCGCTTGAGAACATCATCGCACTCCTTATGAGCTCCGTGGACAGGCTCATCCATCGCAGAACCTCTCTCAGTCCACCAGAGATTCAACAGTCCGTCGGCATGGTGCTCTGCTCGCGGCGCCTCCTCCACACACAGCCGCCCGGGGGGAACACCGTATAATAGCCGCGCTGATCATCGCTGCTTCTCTTGGAGAGACCAGTCGGCTGCTCTCACCTCTGCTGTATGCTTTGTATCTAAAAGCATACATCTAAACCAAAGTCTAACTTGTAAAAAAATAAGATTCATTACTTTGGTATCGGGTCCGCTTCTTCTCTGCCTAAAATTCAGGATCATCACCCGCCAAGATCTCTTCCGGTTCCAGTCAGTCCGAACTCCGGCTTAAAAAATGTGTTTTTGTTTGACATCGTCTCATGAGACAGAGCAGTAAAGTAATGGTCTATCTGCCACGTTATCCCTGACGTCAGAACTGTACCTGGGGAAGTTTCTGGAGCTTGGTGGTTTTCCTCAGATTAGCCACAATAGGAAGCATAGGCATCAAATATCACTTTCCCGTCTCTCTACAGATCCCGGTTGCAGCCAAAAGTCAGGAGAGTTTCAATTCTGCCATTAACTTTTCTTATTCCTCAGACTCGCCAGTTTCCAGCAGGGGTCGCCACAGGACCACGAAAGCCACCTCTTCAGAGGATCTCACAGTAGGCGCTGCGTGCCAGACCTGCTCTGTTCTCAGCTCCTTCACGCGATGTCTGATGCGATGTCTGTCTGCGATGTCTGTCTGCGATGTCTGTCTGTTATTCTGTTCTCTGCAGCCCTCCAAACCTCTCAGAGGCAAGCACGACATCGTCATCTACAGAGTCATCTCTTTCTGAGGATGATTGGGCCGGTCCCTCGGGTCTTCATCTTAGGAGAATTGCAGCGTCAGATCAAGGTACACTGCAAGATTGGGGAACCGAATTCCTCTGACGGCTCAACTGACAAAAGCGAGTCTGTTTTTGAAGAACCAGCGGGACTTGAAGTGCCCAGAGGAGTGGGCGCTGAGCACCGACGAGCCTTTCATTCTAGGCCCTCCCGGGAGGCCGGGTCCGCTCCTGTGCTCAGGGCGCCTGTCTTGACAGAGTATCTTCCGAATTGAAAGCGCCTGTCTCCTCACCAACCCATATGGATGGAAAAAATACACGGTCTTTGACACGTCCTTCAGTTTCACAGTCAACCCCCAGGTTCTGCGACACCATGTGGACCTGAGTGAACTCAGGGTTCCAGCGGTCATGTCTGATGGAGGAGGACCGCAGTTAGAGGGGTGACTGAGAACATGAAATTTTCACTTACAGCAATAGGAATAACACTCTTTCTAGTGTGATCAACACTAAACCTCGACGAATAGGGCGCTTGCTTCCAAGCCATGGGATGAGTTTGACGAGAGCCAGGCACTGCTATGAGGTGGATCTGTAGACTGTGTTCCCAGACTTGGCTGAGTTCCGTGTGGTGGAGTCAGGCAAGTTCCCGCTTGATCTTCACCTGTGCCTCATGGCATCCGCCGGCCGTCGTATCGAAGTTGAGCTCTCTCTCCACCTCCTGCTCAAGAATCATCCCACTTCACTGACGGCCCACTGGCGGTGGTTGGCGAGACTACACACGTGGCGCTACCGCATGTTGTCTGCCCACATCTGGAAGAAATCTGGACTATTCCCGTCGCAGTTCTGACACTCCACTGGCACTCGCACCGCACGTGATCAGGTACGGAGCTTACTGCCAGGTGGAGGGTTTGGATTTGCAGCGCTGTGTTCCCTCTCACTCAGAAGTCATGCCCGATTTGCGATGCGCAATGCCCTCGCCCCTGGAGCTCGACTTCTCCCCTGAGGAGTGACCATCCCACCATCACGCAGTGGAATGGTGTCTACACTATCGGCAACCAGCTCATAGCGCTTGCAGACATCATTGTGGTCTTTATGAGCACCGTGGACAGGCTCATCCATTCCAGAACCTCTGTCACTCCACCAGAGATTTTGGAGATTCAACAGTCCGTCGGTGTGGTGCTCTGCTCGCGGCGCCTCCTCCACAGACAGCCGCCGCCCGGGTCGAACACCATCGCTGGTTGAAGGGGCGCGGAGAGCCCAGCTGTCTGGATCATAGCCGCACAGATCATCGCTGCTCCTCTTGGAGAGACCAGTCGGCTGCTCTCACCTCTGCTCCCTCCAAAAGTGTACGAAGAAAACTTTGTATCTAAAAGTATGCATCTAAACCAAAGTCTAAGTTGAATAAAATATAAGATGGATTACTTTGGTATCGGGTCTGTTTCCTCTCTGCCCAAAATTACAGTTTCTCACTGGACAAGTTCTCTTCCGGTTCCAGTCAGTGCGAACTCTGGCTTCAAAAATTTGTTTTTGTCAGATCAAAGTACACTGCAAGTTTGGGGGCCCTGCTTCCACTCACAGCTCAACTGACAAAAGCAAGTCTGTTTTTGAAGAACCACCGGAGTTGAAGTGCCCTGAGGAGTGGGCGCTGAGAACGATGACCCTTCTATCCTAGATCCGCTCCGGAGGCCTGGTGCTCTCCTGTGCTCAGGTCGCCTGTCTTGACAGAGTATCTTCCGAATTGAAAGTGCCTGTCTCCTCACCTGCCCATATAGATCAAGAAGATACTCCGTCATTGACACGTCCTTCAGTTTCACAGTCAACCCCGAGATTCTGCGACACCACGTGGACCTGGGTGAACTCATAGAACGCTGGTTCTATGACTGACTTCGCACCTAAATGTCTCTCTTCTTCTACACAGGTCAGCACCTTATCAGTAAAGGCTTTCTGACCTCCTCCACATTCAGACGAGGAGCATGACAGTTTACACAAAATGTGTCCGGTTAGAAAGCTAAAAGCTTAATTGGATCGAGTCCCACCCTTCAGAAAGTCGGACACTCTGTGGATGGCTCTCCCTGGTGGAAAGAAGCGGCAGGCACTGTCCCCTCACAGGTTGTAAAATTGGCTTAGAATTTCCATCATGAAAGCCTATGAGAATACAGGAATCCCTGGAAACAGCTGTTGCTGCTTTCAAGAGAGTATCTCTTAAAGAAAACTGCCAGGCAGCTTCTTGATCATCAATGTCTACTTTTGCTGACCACTATGTGTCTAATGTGTCTGCATCCTCCTTCCCTCATGTCAATCTGTCTTCAGGAGCAGCCGAACCCTGCGACCAGTAGGCCCTCATTCACAGCACTAGCTTTGGGACACTGGTATCAGCTTCATTTCAGTGCAGTGGAGTGTGCAGCGTCCCAAGATCCACCGTATTCCTACATAACTGTCTATTCATTTGCGAATAAACTCCCTCTTCCTTGCTCAGCTCAGACTAGAACCCTGGCTGTAGCTGCTCAGTAAATGTTTTCTCTATAGGTGTGGAGGATTGTTAATGCCACTTTCTATTTCAGTCATATAGTGGTTAAAAGTGGACAACGCAGTTCCTGCTGATCCACAGTGTAGGGTACACACCATATATGAGGGGTTGTTAACGCCACCTTCTACATCAGCTTACGGTGGCAAAGGCGAGGCCTGCCACCCAGAGTGTAAAATTACACTCTACGTATGAGGGGTTGTTAATGCTACATCTTCGCAACCCATTCATTAATTCATTCAGGCTGGATAGACCCCGGGCGTGGCGGTGGCATAGGAAGTCTCATCGGCCGGTCCCGTATGAGGCCCTGGCCATCCGAGATAGCGACAGGACACTGGGCATACCACCTTCCGTCATACCAAAGCAACATCGCCGGTGACATTGCAGGTGTTTTAGTGCTGTAAAACGTGCATCTCCTTGACGACCGTCTTGCAAAGGAGGCAGCGGTGCAAGTCAGACGTCCGGTATGGGCGGCCATGGTAATTGCCCGTGGTTCTCAGGTCAGGCCACATTGCAAGGCTGGGGGTTAAGCTTTGTGATCAAGATGACCTCATAGGTGTTCCAGAGTCCCGGGAGGTGTTCTGGACTGAGCAACTCTGCCACCTGTGCTCACACATACACTCACACAAGGGTGTGCTGCAACCTGTTCAAGTCCTGCAAAAGTCCTGCAGCAGGGGGCAGAAATTATGAGGGGACCGCCTATCCTGGGGCATCCCCTCAATGCATGGCTACTTCAAGGCTAGCAGGTGGTCCTCTGCCCACCGAGGTAGAGTTAACTATTCGAAATGCAAAATCACCGGTAACACTCAAAGCATATAATGCTAAATGGGTGTGGACTGCTGTCCGTTGGGTAAACATCCACTGCTAGTCCAGTTCATGCAGGGATTTCGAAGACTCAGACCTCCAGACGCATCTGCCCCTATGGGGATCTACAATTGGTATTAAAGTCTCTCTGTGAAGCTCCCTTCGAGCCACTTGGTCAGGCTCCTTTGGAGCTGGTGGCTTAGAGAGCAGCTGTCCTCCTGGTCCTGGCCTCCATCAGGAGAGTTTGGAGAACTATGTGCCAGCTGGGTCCCGCGAGGTTCCTGGAGGTGGTGCATCCTTCGCCATGTGGTCTCCTCTTCTACACGGTCAAGTTCTTGGTCCGTGGGAGAGACCAGCAGGCGAAGCGATGGCTTTGACTCCTGATCTCAACTTTCCTCCCATTTCTGCTACAGTCGGATTATGGTCAAAGATTGATGGAAATAAGGAACGATTGAAATCTCTCACGATAGGTCATAGGTAGGGGACCGGTGGCGGTATATCCATCACCATCATATCATCCGTCAACATAATGTTTTCTGTCGGAAATCCAATTTCTCTCACTCTTATCAAACGTTTTCTACACTGTTCACTCAGTGACCAGAAAAGTCTCAGAACTTGAAAATGTCAAACCATAGCAGAAAGACTCATTCTAATGAATTCAGGACTAAATCTATATTTCTGAACTTTTTTCAGAGTTGTTAACATTTTCATGGTTTGGTTCCGAAACCCATAAAAATGCGTTTTCTGCACGCTGCCACAACTTCTCAGGGAAACTTCAAAAAAATGAAATTTTCTTCTCCCACTATAGCAGAAAGGGTCTTACTAATAGTTGCACATCAAATCTAAGCTGTCTGAAGTGTTTTAAAGTTATCAACATTTTAATGTTTGCCGTTCCAAAACCCACCTTATCTCAGGCTGAAAAAGTGTTTTCTGCATTGTGCCATAACTTCTCAGGGAAGCTTCAGAACATGAAATTTTCACGTCCCACTTAAGCAGAAAGGGTCTTTCTAGTAGTTGCAGAACAAATCTAAGCTGTCTGAACCGTTTTTAGAGGGTTATCAACAATTTTATTTTTGTCGGTCCAAAACCCACTTTCTCTTTGGACGAAAACAAGTTTTACGGACAGTTCACTCACTGCTCAGCGATGCCCCAGAAGATGAAGTTTTCACCTGCCACTATAGCAGAAAAGGTATTTCTACAAGGTGCAGAACTAACTCAACTTGTCTAAAGTGATTTAAGAGAGTTATCAACATTTTTATTTGTGTCGGTCTGTAAACTATCTTTGCTTTGGCTGAAAACGCGTTTTATGCAGTTTACTCACTGCTCAGCGATTCCTGAGAACAAGAAAATTTCTCGTGCAACTATAGGAGAAACACTCTTTCTAGGATAATAAACACTAAACCTACATTCGTGAACTGTATTTCAGGGGGTTATCACCTTTTTTTTTTTTTTTCCTGGACAGAAACTCAGCTTATCTCGGGCTGAAAACGTGTTTTCTGCACTGCTCACTCACTGCTTAGTGATGCCTCAGAACATAAAAGTTTCTCCTGAATTTACAGCAGAAGCGGTCTTTCTAGCAGCTGCAGAACTAATTCAACGTGTCTGACGTGATTTCAGAGTGATAACAACATTTTTATGTTTGTCGATTCTGAAAACCACTGTCACTCGGGCTGAAAACGCGATTTCTGCACTGTTCACTCACTGCTCATCGATGCCTTAGAACATGAAAATTTCTCCTGCAAGTAAAGGAAGAACACTCTTTGTAGTATAATAAACATTAGGCCTACCTTTAGGAAATGTATTTCAGGAGGTTATCAGCTGCTTCTTTTTTTCCTGTTTAGAAACCGAGTTTCTCTTCGGCTGAAAACTAGTTTTCTGCACTGTTCACTCACTGATCAGAATAGTTTCAGATCCTGAAAATATTACCTGCAACTATAGGAAAAATAGTCTTTCTAATATATTCAAGACCAAACCTACATTTCTGAACTGTTTTTGCAGGGTTATCAACAATTTTTTTTTCGTCTGTCCAAAACCCACTTTGTCTTAGGCCAAACACACTTTTTATAGACTGCTCACTCACTGCTCAGAGATTCCACAGAAGATGAAAATTTCACCTGCCACAATAGCAGAAAAGGTCTTTCTCGTAGGTGCAGAAATAATTCAACGTCTCTGAAGCGGCTTCAGAGAGTTAACATTTTTATGTTGGTCTGAAAACCACAGTGCCTCGGGCTGAATACGCGTTTTATTATGGACAGAATACCCTCTGAACATTAAATTATCATCTACAATTATAGGAAAACACTCTCTAGTATATACAGCACTCAATCTACCTTTCTGAACTGTATTCCAGCGCGTTAGCGACGATTTGATTAATTATTTTTTTTTTTTTTTTTTTTTCTGGTATGAAAACCACAATCACTCAGGCTGAAAACGCGTTTTCTGCACTGTTCACTCACTGCTCAGTGATGCCTCACAACATGAAAATTTCACCAGCAACTATAGGAAAAGCACTCTTTCTAGTATATTCAACACTAAACATACATTTCAGATTTTTTTTTTTTTTTGACTTTTTCTCAGCGATGCCTCAGAACATGAAAATTTCACCTATACTATAGCAGAATCTGCTAAAGTCTTTCTAGTAGCTGCAGAACTAATTCAACCTCTCTGAAGTGGTTTCAATGTGTCATCAACATTTTAATGTTTGTTGGTCTGAAAACCACAGTCCTTCGGTAGAAAACGCGTTTTCTGCACTGTTCACTGACTGATCAGAACAGCCTCAGAACAATGAAAATATCAAGTGTAAATATAGCAAAAAGACTATTTCTAGTATATTCAGCACTAAATAAAACTTTCTGAACTGTTTTCAAAGCGACAATTTTATATTTTATTTTATGCGTTCACTGCTGTTCACACAGTGCTTAGGCGTGACTGAGAACATGAAAATTTCAACTGCAACAATAGGAAAAACACTCTTTCTCGTATATTCAGCACTAAATGTACCTTTCTGAACTGTTTATCAGGGGGTTATCAACTTCTTTTTTCCTGGTCAAAAACCGAGCGTCTCTCAGCCTGAAAACGTGTTTTATGCACTGTTCACTCACTGCTCAGGGATGCCTCAGAACATGAACATTTCACCTGCCAATATAGTAGCAGGAGTGTTTTTAGTAAGTGCCGAACTAATTCAACTTGTTTGAAGTGGTTTCAGAGAGGTAACAACATTTTCATGTCTATCTGTCTCAAAACCACAGTCCCTCGGGCTGAAAACGTGTTTTCTGCAGTGTTCACTCACTGCTCAGCGAAGGCCACAGAACATGACAATTTTACCTGCCAATATCAGCAGAAAAGGTGTTTTTAGAGGGTGCAGAACTAATTCAACCTGTCTAAGGTGGTTTCAGAGAGTTATCAAGATTTTTATTTTTGTCGGTCTGAAAACCACCTTTTCTTGAGCTGAATACGCGTTTTCTGCTCTCTTCACTCACTGCTCAGGCATTACTCACAACATGAAAATTTCACCTGCAACGATAGGATAAACACTCTTTCTCATATATTCAACATTAAACCTACATTTCTGAACGGTATTTCAGGTGGTTAACTTTTTTTTTCTGGTCTGAATACCAGCTTTTGACGGACTGAAAAGGCGTTTTCTGCACTGTTCACTGACTGAATGGAAAAGCTTCTGAACATGAAAATATCACATACAACTATAGGAAAAACAGCCTTTCCAGTGTGACGCCCACTTATGTGTGGTCACAGAGTGTGTGTTAGATGTCATTTAATTGTTCAGCATGGAGTTGATTAACCGGCAGGTATATGATTAGGTCAGTAGAGGGCAGGATAGGACAGAGGTTGGGCATTGGAGATGCGTGGGTAAATAGGAAGTGACATTTTTTCATTACTTTTCTCACCATCGAAAAATGTGGAAGCCTCACGTGAATCTGTCCACATTTTGTTTCAGGTTAGTTGATTATATGGTTGTCATATCAGAATATAGTTTTTTGTGATTGCATTGTACAGTAGTTTTGTCGACCAAAGTGGCTTCAGGAGAGTGCAAGGACCGTGTTTTGTTCCATGAAAGCGAATAATTACATTGCACTGAGGTCCTGGTTCAACCGTTCAAACGAGAAAATCGAATGTATCATCTATATAAATACTCATCACATCTGTGACACTGAGTTTCAAACAAGATAAATATGATTTTACTGGATGTAAGGCAGTAAAATGATTATTTTGCAAAATGTTTAAAAGAGTAATTTACAATCATAAGAATCAAGTGTTTACATTGTACAAAAACTTTATCATTTAAATGTAAAATCAGAGCGAAATACATGTCATGTTCTACTTTTATTTGAATTGTTTGATAAAAACAGATGGAAATGTGAAGTGCAAACGTCATTGACATGATTCAGAACGACAGCTTGTTAAGCAGATGTGATCTGCAGCAGCAGGGTCATTAGCACGTCTTGTTTACTTCTCACTCGGTCTACAGCAGCATTTCCTGCCTATAGGACTGTGGATTTCCTGTCAGCAGACCCCACGCCCAACACAAATGAAGCTCCATCCATCAACATGTAGAAACGCCGGAGGGAAAAAAGTGCAGATGAAAACTGCTCCCACAAACTACTGCTTCATGTTTTCCATTGCCAATATGCAAACGTCACTGTGATGCAAGCTTGGTCGGCTGCGTCAGGGGCCTCATCACCGGGGGCCCAAAAACGCAGTTTATCTCCATGCTGCCTCCCAAGTCATCAGACTAGAGACGCTTAAAAGGGCCAATATGCAGCAGCCGGTAAATGATGTGTTTCATGGGTGGTTTTTGAAGAGTTGATTAACCGGCAGGTATATAATTAGGTCAGTAGAGGGCAGGAAAGGACAGAGGTTAGGCATTGAAGATGTGTGGGTAAATAGGAAGTGACACTTTTTTTTATTACTTTTCTCACCATCGACAAATGTGGAAGCCTAGTGTGACTCTGTCCTCATTTAGTTTCAGGTTAGTCAAATCCATTGTTTTATAATGTTTGTTCCACATCGGATTGACTGATTTGGGGTCTGAGTGTGAGGATGGTGACACAATTTTTAAGTATACTGTTTTTCCTTCGTGCGTTGAGTTCGCTCTGTGTGGATGTGGCGCTTGTAAGCTATTACTGACAACCGACGTTGACATGGCACGGGTGATTGAGTTGTGTGGAGTTCAGTTTGCTTGTGGTGAATAACGGTGTTTGGTAAAAAGTAAGGTTTTATTATTTCTCAACACTAGCCAAAAGGTTTAATGGCAGAATTATACATTCAGATGAAAAGCAATTATGCATGTCGTTCATGATGTCTAACACTTGTCTTATGACAAAGTGACATGTTTGTGAGTGATCAGATGGTGTCAGAAAGACATCTAATTGTGGTCTGGGTTACCACAATGAAAAAAAAAGAATCCCTTGGATTACTTTTCTCACCATCGACACATGTGGAAGCCTTGTGTGACTCTGTCCGCATTTTGTTTCAGACGGCGTTCTACTAACCACATTGAGACACCACTTTTTAACTGTAGACAAGGTCACAGTATTCAGACCTGTTACAGATGCAAAGTTTTTGATACAACGTTTTCTTCCTAAGCTTTTCGAGTGAGCAGAGGTGAGAGCAGCCGACTGGTCTCTCCAAGAGGTGTGACGATGATCAGCACGGCTATGATTTGGATTGCTAGGGTCACCCTGCCCCTTCGAACAGCGACGGTGTTCCCCCATGGGCAGCGGCTGTGTGTGGAGTAGGCGCCACGAGCAGAGCACCAGGCTGACGGACTGTTGAAACTCCAAAATTTTTGGGAGAGTGAGAGAGGTTCTGCGATGGATGAGCCGGTCCACGGAGCTCATAAAGAGCGCGATGATGTTCTCAAGCGCTATGAGCTGGTTGCCGACAGCGTAAACACCATTCCTCTGCGCTATGGTGGCTCTGTCAGAGGTGGTTGGGATGGTCATTCCTCAGAGGAGAGGTCGAGATCCCGGGGCGAACGCATCAGGCATTTTGCATGACGACTGAGTGAGCCGGAACGCCGCACTGCCAATCCAAACCCTCCACGTGGCAGTAAGCTCCGTACCTGACCAAGTGCGGTCCTAGTGCCAGTGGAGTGTCAGAACCGCGCCGGGAATAGTCCAGATTTCTTCCAGTTGTGGGCAGACAACATGCGGTCGTGATCTGTATGTGGTCTCGCCATCCAACGCCAGCTGGCCGTTAGTGAAGAGGGATGATTTTTGAGCTTCTGGTGGAGAGAGAGCGTCGTATCAAAGTTGACGTCGATACGACTTTGGCGGATGACATGAGGCGCAGGAGAAGATCAAGCAGGAACCTGACTCCACCATACGGAACTCAACCAAGTCTGGGAACACAGTCTACAGATCCAACTCATAGCAGCACCTGGCACTCGTCAAACTCATCCCATGGCTTGGAAGAAGAAAATGTGGAACGGTTCGACTGCTTGTAGGCCAGTCGCAGCGCCCTATTTGCAGAGGTTTACTGTTGAATATACTCTAAATAGTTTTTTCGCTATAGTTGCAGGTGAAATTTTCATGTTCTGAGGCTTCGCTGAGCAGTGAGTGAACAGTGCAGAAAATGGGTTTTCAGCCCGAGGGACCTGTAGCTTTCAGACCAACAAACATAAAAATTGAATTTGCAATTGAATTTGTTCTGCAGCTACTAGAAAGACCCCTTCTGCTAAGCTGGTGTGCGCTCATGACTCGTGTTTGGACTCTGGCTAGAATCAACCAGCAGTCCAAGTACGTCATAATCGGCAGACTCTCTCTCCTTCGTAGTTCGAGCCACTCCTCCATGCACTTAGCGAAAAAACGAGGCCCTAGACGCTAGAGACCGTGTTGTGGAAGTAGACGTCTGCAAGATCTATGGAGGTCATACACTCTCACACTATGATTCACTCCAGGAATCTGCTGGTAGTCCGGAACCGCTGTCTGATCATGAATTGGTTGAGGAGACTGAGATCCAGAACAGGTCTCCTCTCTCCTGTCTTCTTGGGTTCCAGAAAGAACCCGGAGTAAAACCCAGTGTAGGAGGATCGCTTTGGCAGTAGCTCGATTATTTCCTTTGACAGGAGATCGCGGTCCTCCTCCATCAGACATGACCGCTCGTTCTCTGAGTTCACTCAGGTCCATGTGGTGACGCAGAACCTGGGGGTTGACTGTGAAGCTGAAGGGCGTGTCAATGACCGTTTATTTTCTCAATCCATATGTGGAGGTGAGGAGACAGGCGCCCTGAGCACAGGAGCGGATCTGGCCTCCAGGGCGGGTCAAGGACGAAAGGGTCGTTGGTGCTCTGCGCCCTCTCCTCTGGTGACTTCAAGTCTGGTTTGTCAAAAACAGACTCGCTTTTGTCATCTGAGCCGTCAGAGGAATTCGGTTCCCCAAACTTGGAGTGTACCTTGATCTGACACTGCAATTCTCCTAAGATGGAGACCCGAGGGACTGGCCCAATCATCCTCAGAAAGAGATGACTCTGTAGATGACGATGTCCTGCTTGCCTCTGAGAGGATTGGAGGGCTGCAGAGAACAGAATAACAGACAGACATCACATCAGACATCGCACGAGGGAGCTGAGAACAGAGCAGGTCTGGCAAGTAGCACCTACTGAGTGATCCTCTGAAGTGGTGGCTTTCACGGTCCTGTGGCGACCCCTGCTGGAAACTGGCGTGTCTGAGCAATAAGAAGAGTCAATAGCTGAATTGAAACTTCCCTGACTTTTGGCTGGAACCGGGATCTGTTGTGAGATGGGAAAGAGTTATTTGACGCCTGTGCTTCTTATTATGGTGAATCTGTGGAAAGACATAACTTCTTGGCTCCAGAAACTTCCCCAGGGACAGTTCTGGCATCAGGGATAAAGAGGCAGAGAGACCGCTACTATTCTGCTTGGTCTCCTGAGACGATGTCAAACAAAAACAAAGTTTAGAAGCCGGAGTTTGGACTCACTGGAACCGGAAGAGAACATGGCGGCTGATAAACCCTAATTTTGGGCAGAGAAGAGACAGACCCGATACCAAAGAAATGCATCTTATTATTTTTCAAGTTAGACTTTGGTTTAGATGCATACTTGTAGATAAAAAGTTCTTCCTACGCTTTTGGAGGGGGCAGAGGTGAGAGCAGTCGACTGGTCTCTCCGAGAGGAGCGGCGATGATCAGCCCGGCAATTATACGGTGTTCCCCCCAGCCGGCGACTGTTGTGTCTCCAAAATCTCTGGTGGAGTCCACGGAGCTCATAAAGAGCGCGATGATGTTCTCAAGCGCTATGAGCTGTTTGCGGACACCATTCACCATTCTACTGCGCGATGGTGGCTCTGTCAGTGCCGGGTGGGATGGTCACTCCTCAGGGGGGAGGTCAAGCTC
Organism: Synchiropus splendidus; assembly: GCF_027744825.2. NCBI lineage: Eukaryota > Metazoa > Chordata > Actinopteri > Syngnathiformes > Callionymidae > Synchiropus > Synchiropus splendidus. The sequence continues at coordinate 3,155,213 of NC_071338.1, forward strand.
CAGGGGCGAGGGCATCGAGCATCGTGCATGACGGCTGAGTGAGAGGGAACGCTGGCCCATAACTCCAAACCCTCCACCAATTAAGCTCCGTACCTGACCACGTGCGGTCCTAGTGCCAGTGGAGTGTCAGAAATGCGCCGGGAATAGTCCGGATTGAATTGGACTAGCAGTGGATGTTTACCCAACAGACGGCAGTCCACATCCATTTGGCATTATATGCTTTGAGTGTTGCGGGTGCTTTAGCATTTCAAATAGTGAACTGCACTTAGGGGGGGCAGGGGACTGCCTGCTAGCCTTGAAGTAGCCATGCTTTGAGGGGACGCCCCAGGATTGGAGGTCCGCTCATAATTTGGATATGGACCACGGAAACTTCAGGCAGGACTGAGGTCTGGTCGCAGTCACGGGAGAGACTTGTCACATCACCGCAGGAGTGGATTTAACCGGAGGAGACTCAGCGTGAGACCGGAGGACATCGGGATCTTTGACAGCAGCTTTTCCCGGGGCAGTCGGCAGACCGGAGGAAATTTCTGTTTGTGTGGAAAACTTATTTGAAATAAAAGCATTGCTTGAAGCATCGCATTTGCGTTTTTTTTATTATTATTCGTATTGAATTCGCTCCTTCCAGCGCCTTGGCCTCAACCTCTCCTCCGGCCTGGTAGCCTGGGGGCCTGTCCGCGAACCTGGCGACACTGCTCAATGATGGTCCAGACATTTGATTCGTTCTCCCAAGTGGGTTGAAGAGACATGCCCTATGATAGCCAAAGCTGAAAGGAAAACTTACAGGAGGTATCAACACAGCAGGTTTTATTCACGGTTCCAACTTTCAACAAACCAAATGATGACACGGCAACATAAAAAGAGCGCCCCAAATTTGTGATCCCAAATAATCCCATGACACATAACAAAACGTCCATTGAAGAACTTCTTTTCCGGTTTGCTGTGCAGGCTGAATATGAAGCCTCAGGTATTTTGAGGCCTCATGCGCTGTCTCTTCCGAGAGCCGCACTGGACCCTGGAGCACAGGATGGTCTGATGTTGGCAGTCAGCTGCACCTGGGTCACCTCATCCCCCGGACAGAGTTGTCTTGAGTGCACAAATAGGCCAAACTGTTGGCCATTGCTCTGATCTGTGCACCTCCCTTCTGCCCTTCCCCCCATGCAGGTCCGGAAGTAGAGGCGAGCCGCCTTGCGATCTCCGGACACTAAGAGGGCTCCATCCCAGCCTGGCCGAACCCCGGCATCAGCGTGGCTCTCATTACGTCAGTGATGGAGGTGGCACTTTCTTTTTTCCGGTCACATGCGCCGCCGGAATATAATTGCATAACTGTGCTGGGTTTGAGATAGTAGAACAATCTAACAATATGCATATTAACGTTGTCTTTGAATGAACCGAAGGAGACAAGTGATCCAAACACAAAAGCAGAGCTTGACACAAACAGTGCAAGAAGCAATGCAGTCCTTGGCCACTCTGGGGCCAGGGGGCGATGTGTTCAACTTCTCCATCCTGCAGTGACCGTAATCCGAGTGTAGCCAGGATTAAGGGGGAGCACAGGTGAGCAATCTGAAACCCATCCGGAACTCTGAATCAGCCATGAGGTCATCTTGACCACAAAGCTTAACCGCCAGCCTTGCAACGTGGCCTAACCTGAGAACCATGGGCCGTCCATACCGGACGTCTGACTGGCACAGCTGGCTCCTTTGCCAGACTGCCATCAATGAGATGCACGTTTGGCTGCACTGAACCGCCTGCATTGTCACCGGCGATGTTGCTTTGGTATGACTGATGGAGGAGTGCCCAGACTCCTGTCGATATCTCGGATGGCCAGGGCCTCAAACTTGACCGGCCTATGACAGTTCCGAGGCCACCGCCACACCTGGGGTCTATCCAGCCTGAATGAATGAATGAATGGGTTGTGAAGATGTAGCATTAACATCCCTTCATACATAGAGTGTAATTTTACACCCCAGGTGCCCGCCTCAACTTTGCCACCGTAAGCTGAAATAGAAGGTGGCATTAACAACCCCTCATATATGGAGTGTAACTTACACTCTGGATCAGCAGGAACTGTGTTGCCCTCTTTTAGCCACTATATGGCTGAAATAGAATGTGGCATTAACAATCCTCCATTCCTGGAGAGAAATCATTTACTGAGCAGCAACAGTCAGGGTTCTAGTCTGAGCTGAGCGAGGAAGAGGGAGTTTATTCACAAATGAATAGACAGTTATGCAGGAATCTGGTGGATATTGAGACGCTGCACACTCCACTGCACTGTAATGAAGCAGATACCGGTGTCCCAGAGCGAGTGCTGTGGGCCTACTGGTCGCAGGGTTTGGCTGCTCCTGAAGACAGAAAGACAAGGGGGAAGGAGGATGCAGACACAACAGACAAATAGTGGTAAGCAAAAGTAGAGATTGATGACCAAGAAGCTGCCTGGCAGTTTTCTTTAAGAAGTCCTTGAAAGCAGCAACAGATGTTTCCAGGCATCTCGTCGACTGTGCTCTCAGGGATTCCGGTGCCTGTTTTCCCGGTGTCTCATAGGCTTTCATGATGGAAATTCTAAGCCAATTTTACAACCTTTGAGGGGACAGTGCCTGCCGCTTCTTTCCACCAGGGAGAGCCACCCACAGAGTGTCGGACTTTCTGAACGGTGGGACTCGATCCAGTTAAGCTTTTAGCTCTCTGACCGGACATATTTTGAGTAAACGCTCATGCTCTTCGTCTGAATGTGGAGGAGTGCAGAAAGCCATTACTGAAAAGGAGCTGACCTGCGAAGAAGAAGAGAGACATTTAGGTGCGAAGGCAGGGTTGGGTGTAAGTGATACCGCCGAGTCATCGTCACCAAAAGAGATGCAATCAGGGCTGATCGAAAAAGATCTGCATCTGACACATCTCCGGATACCAGCTGGAGCTGGGGCTGTCTGGAGCTACGACAATCATTCTCACTCTCTACAGTTGAATTCTCCTCATAAGAAAATGAAGAAGGCAATGAGGAGGAAAGGCATACAGGAGGCCTTCTGGCCACCTTGGATGAGCCAGGGCGTCCACTCCCTGTGGAGGGTCGTCGGATCTACGGGGAGAGAACCAGAGAGGACATTTGAAGTTCTCTCTGCTCGCAAAGACATCAGCCACTGGGTGGCCGAAAAACTCCCTGATCATATTTGACATCTCCTGAGATAAACTCCATTCATCTGGCAGTGGTCTCCGAGATAATCCATCTGCTGCCACATTGTCTCCACCTGGCACATGCAGAGCCCTCAATGAGGCTAAATGTAGCAGCTCAGGGAAAAAATCTTTCTGGCTAGGTTGTGTAACGTAGACGACCTCACGCCACCCTGGCGGTTGAAATTGGCCACTGTGGTGGAGCTGTCTGATCTCACCATAACGTGGTTCCCACTAAGATGGAGAGAAAGGGCCAAAAACTGCCAACAGTTCCAGTACGTTAATGTGACGACCTTCGGAACTGCTCCAGAAAGAAGAGTTCTTACAATCCAAGTGCGATGGAGGTTTGAAGCAGAGTCACATCTCTCAAAGCTCTTGGATACACTTTCACCAACCGTCTCTGATCCCGAACAGGATGAAGATTGAGCCGGCTGAACCATGACTGCCGACTTCGCATGTTCAGGAGACCCAGGCGTATGACGGAGTGGGCTGCTGACATCATGCCCAGGAGCGTCATAATCCATTAGGCTGGGACCACACATGGACGAACCGCCAGAACCTGGGCTGACAGATTTGAAATAGAAAGTATCTTCTCGTCTGTCAAGCGAGCGCACTCTTCATGAGAGTTCAGAAGTACACCAAGAAAAGCTGTAAGCTGAGATGGCTGGAGTTGACTCTTTTCTTGGTTCACCGGAAAGCCAAGGTGGCTTTCGTGGTCCAACACCATTCTGGTGTGAGCTAACGACTCTTCCCTCGATCTGGCGAGCATTAACCAGTCGTCTAGGTAAGACAAGATCCTGAGGCCCCTTGCCCTCATGGACTGTAGGGCTGTGTCGACCATCTTAAAGAAGGTTCTCTGAGCCAGAGAGTAGCCACACGGGAGCCTCCGGAACTGAAAAAGTCGGCCGTCCAATGCGAAGTGGAGATATCGCTTATGAGCAGGCCAAATTGGCACGTGACAATAAGCGTCCGTGAGGTCGATGGACGTCAGCCAGTCTCCATGACGCATGCACTTCAGGAGACTTTTGAGGAGTAACTGACTCAATCATGCCTCAATCAAACACTGACCTCGTTCTGAAGACAGACATTTTTTGCCGGATCTGACGCATTCTCAGAATGCCATTAAACTGAGGTTGGCACTGGCTGAATTGGAGAGGATAACCCACCTTCAGAATCCTTTTGATCCATATAGAATAAGCTGGATAGTGAGCTTCCCACATAGGAGAACATAGCAAGCTCTGGATGAAACCTGTGTTATCTCGACATCCATTTGACACCTCTGATGTAAGTCCTGCCTGAAGCGTCCGTGGCAACGGGATGAGCAGCTGTCGGTCTCGTCGTCCCTCCAGTATTCCCCAGGTTTCGGTCGAGCGACACAGCAGGCTGGGTATCAGTTCCGACAGCCATCAGCACTTGAGTTTTGCCTCTCCGCAACGCCACAATCACCGCGCGCATGGACATTTGTAACTCCTTTTGGCGGCCTTCAAAACAAACAATGTGTGCTGTGTGATGGGGAGAACGCTGGCCGGTGGAAGGCGGGCCTGACCCGAGACTGAGTCCAGCATGACCCCCAGAAAGGTCGTGCTCTGACTGAGAATAAGCGCGCTTATCAGGAGGTTTACTCTGAACCTCAATAACACAATGTGCTCCAACACCAAGCCGGTGTGCGCTCATGACTCTTGTTTGGACCTGGTGAGAATCAACCAGTAGTCCAAGTACGTCAGAATCCGCAGACCATGTCTCCTTAGTGGTTCGAGCCCCACCTCCACGCACTTGGCCAAGGTGCGAGGCACTAGAGAGCTGTATGTACAAAAACACATTTTTGAAGCCGGAGAGCTGCCACTCAAATTCGCACTAACTGTAACCGGAACTTGGCAGGTAATAAACCCTAATTTTGGGCAGAGAAGAAACAGACCCGATTCCAAAGTAATGGCTCTTATTTTTTATTCAATTTAGACTTTGGTTTAGATGCATACTTTTAGATACAAAGTTTTCTTCTTACGCTTTTGGAGGGAGCAGAGGTGAGAGCAGCCGACTGGTCTCTCCAGGAGGAGCAGCGATGATCAGCACGTCTATGATCCGGACAGCTGGGCTCACCCCGCCCCTTTTTCTATAGTTTCAGGTGGAATTTTCATGTTCTGAGGCATCCCCGTGCAGTAAGTGAACAGTGCAGAAAACGCGTTTTCAGCCCGAGAGAAGCTCAGATTCAGAGCAGGAAAAAGAAAAAAAGTTGATAACCCCTTGAAATACAGTTCAGAAAGGTAGATTAAGTGTTGAACATACAACAAAGAGTGTTTTTCCTGTAGTTGCAGGTGAAATTTTAATGTTCTGTGTCCCCCCAAAGCAGTGACTGAATAGAGCAGAAAAAGTGTATTCAGCCCAAGAAAATGTGGTTTTCAGTTCGACAAAAATAAAAACGTTGATAACTCTGAAAACGTGTGGTTCCAGCCTTATGGATTATGAGGCTCCTGGGCATGATGTCAGCAGCCCACTCCGTCGTCCGCCAGGGTCTCCTGAACATGCGAAGTCTCCAGTCAGGGTTCCGACCGCTCAATCTTCAACCTGTCCGGGATCAGAGACGGTTGGTGAAAGTGTCTCCACGAGCTCTGACAATTGTGAGGTTTAGGAACTCTGCTTCAAACCTCCATCGCACTTTATCCTTGCATTGTCAAAACACTTCTTTAAAAGTATTTACAGATGCATCTCTGTCAGGCTGGGTAGGCCACCATGATCAACATGCGTCATTGGGATCTGGAGCAGTTCCAAAAGTCGTTCCACTAACCTGCTGGAACTGTTCGCAGTTTTTAAAGTGTTGGTGGCTCTTTCTCTCCATCTAAGTGGGAACCACGTTATGGTGAGATCAGACAGCTCCACCACAGTGGCCTATATCAACCACCAGGGTGGCGTGAGGTCGTCTGTGTTACACAACCTAGCAAGAAAGATTTTTTCTCTGGGCTGATGTAGAATTAGCCTCATTGAGGACTCTGCATGTGCCAGGTGGAGACAATGTGGCAGCAGATGGATTATCTCGGAGACCACTGCCAGTTGAATGGAGTTTATCTGAGGAGACGGCAAATATGATCTTGGAGTTTTTCGGCCACCCAGTGGCTGATCTCTTTGCGAGCAGAGAGAACTACAAATGTCCTCGCTGGTTCTCTTTCCGTAGATCCGATGACCCTCCACTGGGAGTGGACGCCCTGGCTCATCCAAGGTGGCCAGAAGGATTCCTGTATGCCTTTCCTCCTCATTGCCTTAATCTAAACAGCCCCAGCTCCAGCTGGTATCCGGACATGTGTCAGATGGGGATCAAAGGCCCCTGGGAGTTCTCTCCATCGAGGTCAGCGCTTCTGCAAGCATCAGAAACCCTGAGGTCTCCGCCAATAATAGGACGACCCCTCACGGTTTGGCTTCTCCAGGGTTAAGAATTAGTCACTTGCCTCCTGATGTCCAATTGACTCTTCAGAACGTTTAAGCTCTGCCAACCCTCAGAGCATACAATGCTAATTGCACATTTTTTCCCCAATGGTGTGGAACCCAGTCAGCCTTCCCAGAATCGGCGCCTGTTTCTCTAATCCTCTCTTTTCTCCAGCATCTGGTTAACGAAGATCGGAGCTGCACCACATTACGGGTTTATGTAGCAGCCCATTCCATGCTACACAATGGTCTGGACGGCCACCCCTTTGGCGAGCATCGTCGAGTGAGCCGTTTCATGAGAGGAGTGAAAAGGCTTAGACCAACCTCAAGACATTTATGTCTCTACTGGGTCCTGCCGCTGGTACTCAATTCACTCTCCTTTCGAGCCACTCGATGAGGCCTCCCTGGAGCTAGCAGCTTACAAGGCAGCTCATCTTATAGCCTTAGCTTCACCAAAGAGAGTGGGAGAGCTGAGTTCTTTTTCCATCTGCCCTGATTGCATCTCTTTTGGTGACAATGACTCGGCGGTGTCACTTAGACCCAACCTTGCCATCGCACCTAAATGACTCTCTTCTTCTTCACAGGTCAGCTCCTTTTCAAGAAAGGTTTTATGCCCTCCTCCCCATTCAGTCGAGGAGCATGAGCATTTACACAAAATGTGTCCGGTGAGAGAGCTAAAATCTTAATTGGGTCGAGTCCCACCCTACATAAAAGACGGACAGTCTGTGGGTGGCTGTCGCAGATGGTAAGATGGGGCAGGCGCTGTCCCCTCACAGGTTGTCGCATTGGCTTAGAATTGCCATCATGAAAAATGACCTGGCAACATCTGTGGCTGCTTTCAAGGGAGTATCTCTGGCAGAAATCTGCCAGGCAGCTTCTTGGTCATCAATCTCGACTTTTGCTCACCACTATTTGTCTAATGTGTCTCCATCCTCCTTCCCTCATGTCGTTCTGTCTTCAGGAGCAGCCGAACCCTTCGACGAATAGTCCCTCATTGACAGCACTGGCTCTGGGACACCAGTATCTGCTTCATTACATTGCTGTGGGGTGTGCAGCGTCCCAAGATCCACCGGATTCCTGCATAACTGTCTATTCATTTGTGAATAAACTCCCTCTTTCTTGCTCAGCTGAGACTAAAACCCTCACTGCAGCTGCTCAGTAAATGATTTCTCTCCAGGTATGGAGGATTGTTAATGCCACATTCTATTTCAGCCGTATCGTGGCTAAAAGAGGGCAACGCAGTTCCTGCTGATTCAGAGTGTAAGTTTCACTCTATATATGAGGGGTTGTTAACGCCACCCTCTATTTCAGCTTACGGTGGTAAAGGCGAGGCGGCAGCTCCTGCCACCTTGAGTGTAAAATTACACTCTATGTATGAGGGGTTGTTAATGCTACATCTTCACAACCCATTCATTCAATCAGGCTGGACAGACAGGCTGGTGGCGTAGGGACTGTCATAAGATGGCCCATCCGAGATATCGACAGGACTCTGGCCTCACCTCCGTCCGTCATACCGAAGCAACATCGCCGGTGACATTGCAGGCGGTTCAGTGCAGCAAAACGTGCATCTCATTGACAGCAGTCTGGCAAAAGAGCCAGCTGTGCCAGTCAGACTTCCGGTCTGGACGGCCCATGGTTCTCAGGTCAGGCCATGTTGCAAGGCTGGGGGTTAAGCTTTGTGGTCAAGATGACCTCTTGGGTGATTCAGAGTTCCGGATGGGTTCCGGATTGCTCACCTGAGCTCCCCCTTCATCCTGGCTACACTCGGATTCCAGTCACTGCAGGATGGACGAGATTAACTCATCGCCTCCTGGCCCCGGAGTGGCCAAGGACTGCGTTGCTTCTTGCACTTTTTGTGCCATGCTGTGCTTTAGTGTTTGGATCACTTGTCTCCTTCGGTTCATCCAAACAAAGACAACGTTAATAAGCATGTAGGTTGTTCTACGATCTCAAATCCAGCACAGTTATGAGGCTAGTTTCTTTTGAAACATTGGGAGTGATTTGTAAAGCCATCACAACACTTCTCTCTCCATCTTACTTCAACGGGGTGGGATGAGAGTGTGAATCGTGCCTATATTCCGGCGGCGCATGTGACCGGTAACAATTTACAGGCAGATGGCGACCATCCAGTTTACCCGATCAAGTCCGACATGCCTCTGTGCTTGGCTGAAGCTAAACGGCGTTGCTCCCTTAAATAGGAGGATGTCGGCATCACGAGCTATGAAATACCGGTGCGTCACGGCGTGCGGCAATCGTTCTCCCATGACTGCGATGAGACGTCAGTCTCTGCTGAAGTTTCCGTGGTCCAGATGAGGCACTCCGCTCATCTTCATTTCTCAAGCTCCCTCGCTTGATGTGCCAGGTGCATCGGCTCCGGCGGCGCATTTGAGGGGTAAGAAGAAAGTGCAACGTCCATCACCGACGTAATGAGAGCCACGCTGATGCCGGGGTTCGGCCAAAACCTGGCTGGGACGGAACCCTCTCAGTGTCCGGAGATCGTACGACGGCTCCCCTCTACTACCAGACCTGCATGGGGGGAAGGGAGCTGCACAGATCAGAGCGATGGCCAACAGTTTGGCCTTTTTGTGCTCTCAAGACAACTCTGTCCGGGGGATGAGGTCACCCAGGTGCAGCTGACTGCCAACATCGGACCATCCTCTGCTCCAGGGTCCAGTGCGCCTCTCGGAGGAGTCAGCGCATGAGTCCTCAGAATGCCTCAGGCCTCATATTCAGACTGCACAGCAAACCGGAGAAGAAGTTCTTCAATGGACGTGTTGTGATGTGTCATGGGATTATTTGGGGTCACAACTTGGGGGCGCTCTTGTTATGTTGCCGTGTCACCATCCGGTTTGTTGGAAGTTGGAATCGTGAATAAAACCTGCTGTGTTGATACCTCCTGTGAGTCCTTTCAGTTTCGGCCATCACTGTTAGCGACGAGGATAAAGAACGAGACTTTTTGCAAACCGGTCACTGTGGTAACTGACGGCGTTTTTGTGTAGTTTGTTCATCATAGCGATAATCATGGCGGCTACTGTGGGTACAGTGACGCCTTTCGAAGCTAGTTAGCATTCATGGGAGGACTATTGTGAAATTTTGGAACATTTTTTTATTGCAAACGTCATTGAAGATGAGGATATACAGCGGGCAGTGTTGCTCAGCAGTGTCGGGGCCCAGGCATATGCGGAGCATTTGAGGAACCTGTTGAGACCGGAAAAACCAGGGGATCGTTCGTATGCTGAACTGGTCATCCTTTTGAGGAATCATTTCCATCTGAAACCGAGTGAGATTATGCAACGATGGAAGAAGAATAGAAGGACTGAAGAGACCGTTTGTGACTACGTGGCGGAGTTGAGGAACTGGCTCATGATTGTAACTATGGTGAGACACTGACTGTGATGCTGAGAGACCGCTTGGTGTGTGGGTTCAACGACGACAGGATACAGAGGAAGCTGCTGTCGCAGGATGGACTGACATTTGACAGAGCGTTCAAAGTGGCCTAAGCGATGGAAGCTGCAGATAGAGACTTGATGAACCCACGAGGTGTGAAGGACTCACTCCAAGGAAGTGGATCATCACCGGTCAACAAAGTGGAAGAGACGAGGGCAGTAGTGTCCATGGAGTCGAGAAGGTGCTATAGATGTGGTGGAGAGACTCACTTGGCCAGTGATTGCCGGTTTGCTGAGGTCAAATGTCATAACTGTGGAAAAGTGGATCACTTAAAGACAGTACGTAAAAGTATGACAGAGGTGAGGGAGACAAAACAAACAAGAAAAAGGGGGAAAGGTACAACGCCGTCGAACAAATTTCATGCAGGAGAAGGATGACAGTGAAAATGAAGAGATGTTTACAGTGACAGATAAAAGAAGATGCAGCAGTGAGGAACTGGACATTCCTAGAGTAGAGCCATTGAGGGTAAATGGAAAGAAGGTGGTTTTTGAGGTAGACACCGGCTGCAGTTACACTATTATGGCTCAACAGATGGTTGACAAAACAGAACTAACACTAAACTTGTGGACTGCAAGATAAAGTTAAAAACATATGGAGGTCATCAGGTTCCAGTGGTGGGGACAATTAAGGTCAAGGTTGAACACAATGATCAGATCAAATGGCTGCCTGTCATTGTTGAAAGGTTGGTGAAAGGTTCAGGAGCAAGTCTTCTGGGCAGAGGCAGGATGAAAGCATTCCAGATAGAGGGGCAGTTTGTCCACAAAACAGATGAGGTGGACAGTTCCCTGCAAGAGGTTCTCTCCCGACATGAGAAGGTATTCAAAGAAGAGTTAGGGTCATTAAGGGCCACAGCCAAGATTCATGTGGCTCAGGATGCCACGCCCTTATTTTACAAACCCAGGTCGGTTCCATTTGCCATTAAAAGAAAAGTGGAAATCGAACTTCAGAGACTAGCAGAGGAAAGAATATTGGAACCTGTGATGTTCTCTGAATGGGCAGCACCTATTGTGCCTGTGTTCAAACCTGATGGTAGTGTGAGGATTTGTGGAGATTATAAATTAACAGTGAACAAAGTCTCCATGACCGAACAGTATCCGATTCCAAGAATGGAGGATATGATGGCAAGCCTGCAGGGGGACAGAAGTTCACAAAACTCGATATGAGCCAAGCATATCAGCAAATAGTCCTTGAAAAGGAATCAAGGAATTTTGTGAGTGTCAACACTCACAAAGGTCTTTTAACATATACACGTCTGCCTTTTGGAGTAAACTCCAGTCCTGCTATTTTCCAACGCACCATGGAGAATGTACTTCAAGGTATGTTAAATGTGGCAGTGTATTTACATGAAATTTTAGGAGGAAGAGATGACAGCTCTCATCTGCAAACACTCAACGAAGTGCTGCAGAGGTTGGAGGATAAAGGCCTGAAGTTGTAACGGAGAAAGCGTCAGTCCATGGAAAACAAAGTAACATTCTTGGGTCATCAGGTGGACAGGACAGGCCTGCATCCAATGCCAGCGAAGGTCAAAGCAGTCCAGGAGGCTCTGGTGCCACGGTCTGTAAGTGAACTTAACCCTCGTATTATGATGAAAAAAAATTACATTGATTATGTTGGGGGTCATTTTGACACACACTGTGTAAATCCACTCAAAACAGTCAAAAAAACAGATTGAACCAATCTTCAATCTTCAAAACATCTTCATTTTAGATTATATAAAAATTTGTAAAACAGACATAGAACACATTTTCAATTTCAACCCTATATTTAAGAGCAATTTCAGTTTTTCCCTCCTCACAAACACTTTTATTTTCATTTAACTTGACCCATTTTTCAATGTTCAATATGTTCAATGCTCTCCACATGATGGACAGACTGTAACTGTGTGTTTTGTAGATGCAATTCTTGCATTTCACAAAACAGGTACTTGTTTTACTGTCAGATCTCGCATCTTTTCCGTTTCTTCACACCTGTATCCAATGCATCCTTAGCAGATTGGTAGGGTGATGTGAGCTTGACCTTTGTCAATGACAGCAGCAGTTGCTGGGCATCGAGGTGGCCTGGCTTGACTCTGCAGCTTGGGAGTGACGGGACATAGGCATTGTAAGCAGACACAACAACGATGTTGCAGAAAATCACCAAGGGCCAATGGGCAGTCTTGCGCTGGCAGCTGTATGTTGCTGTGACTTTGTCAACTCCTTTTTTGGTGCAGTTTCAGTCCAGGATCATGTGTGGCTGCATGTCTTCTCTTGTGCTTAGAGATGCATCTCTGTGCATTGTGCTCATTACAAGAACATTCTTGTTTCTCTTTGGGCAGTATGAAACAACTGTTGCCTTGTCACTGAAAGCAAATATTGAGCAATGCAGAGGTCTGCCCTGCACCTTCAGAATTTCCTTGGGAAGGTCTGGCTTCTTTCTTCTGACTGTTCCCGCTGTCCAGCTTTCTCTTCTGAAGTTCATCTCCAAGGAGATAGAATGTAAGCCCTTCACTCATGTCCATCACTACACGCATCCCCTGATTGTTCTCGGGTGCTCTTCCAGGTAGCTTTCCAGCGTATACTTTCATATTACAGGCATAGCTAGATTTTGCATCACAGGCCACCCATATTTTGATGCCATACTTGGCGGGCTTGTTGGGCATGTACTGTAAACCTTCTGTAGCTCATTTTTGGTTTGTCAAAGAGACTACATGAGAACACTGACAAGAACAAGGGAGAGAAAGTTATCCCTCTACACACAGCTGGGTCTGAATGGCTATTCAGACAATCAAATCAATCAAAATACACATAGCTGGGCAGTCTAAATAGGTATATCAAAGAGACATGTTTATTTTGGATCTGAACAGCCACTTACCCACATTAAAGAATCCGGGTCAAAATGACCCGCAACATCATCTTTGTATACAAGCTCTGTACAGACATGCCACTTGACATCAAAGTGTCCAGATTTTACACACCTGTTCATTACCCTTGATGAGGAAAAGTCACAAAATTTTATGAAGAAAAAGTCAGGATAACCACTACTTTTATGAACACAAAAACGGATATCGGTCAAATTGACCCTAAGCATAATACGAGGGTTAAAGCTTTTCTAGGTCTGCTAAACTTTTATAACTTGCCGAACTTGTCTACTGTGCCGGCTCCATTACACAAGTTACTGAGGAAAGATGACAAAAGGAGGTGGGAGGTTGAGCAAGAAGAGGCTTTTAAGCAGGCAAAGAAGTTACTACAAAGCAGTCAAGTGTTGGTTCATTATGATGAACAAAAACTTACTGCTGTCATATGATACCTCACCTTATGGGGTGGGGGCAGTCTTGGCACACAGGCTGGAAGGGGGAGCAGAAAAGCCTGTGGGTTATGCCTCGCGCACACCCACAGCAGCAGAAAAAAACTATTCACAGTTGGATAAAGAGGGCTTAGCAGTCATTTTTGGGGTGCAGCACTTTCACAAATATTTGAGTGGATCGGTTTGCCAGGAAGCGCGGCAATCGTTCTCCCCTGACTGCGATGAGACTTCAGTCCTGCATGAAGTTTCCGTGGTTCAGATGAGCCGCTCCGCACCTCTTCTTCTCTTGATGTGCCAGATGCGCCGGCTGTAATTTCACAATTACAGAGTCACTCACTCACGCCTCTTTAATTTCGCAATCAGATTTTGTGGAGTGCCCTGGCACTTCCAGTGAAGTAGAAAGGCTGGTGTAATATTCCTGGAATATGTTTGTGTCCAGCTGTCCCTGGAGCCTGCCTCCCTCCCAAACAGTCCTTTAACACGGGGCAGAAATTATGAGCGGACCTCTGATCCTGGGGCGTCCCCTCAAAGCATGGCTACTTCAAGGCTGGCAGGCAGTCTTTTGCCCCCCGAAGTGCAGTTCACTATTCGAAATGCTAAAGTACCCGCAACACTCAAAGTATATAATCCCAAATGAGTGTGGACTGCCGTCTGTTGGGTAAACATCAACTGCTCGTCCAATTCATTCCGGACTATTCCCGGCGCAGTTCTGACACTCCACTGAACGCACGTGGTCAGGTACGGAGCTTTCTGCCAGGTGGAGGGTTTGGATTTTGCGGCAAGACGCTCACTCTCACTCAGCCGTAATGTGCGATTCCCTCGCCCCTGGAGCTTGACATCCCACATGAGGAGTGACCATCACACCCAGCGTGACAGAGCCACCATCGCGCAGTAGAATGGTGTCTCAGCCGTCGGCAACCGGCTCATAGCGCTTGAGAACATCATCGCACTCCTTATGAGCTCCGTGGACAGGCTCATCCATCGCAGAACCTCTCTCAGTCCACCAGAGATTCAACAGTCCGTCGGCATGGTGCTCTGCTCGCGGCGCCTCCTCCACACACAGCCGCCCGGGGGGAACACCGTATAATAGCCGCGCTGATCATCGCTGCTTCTCTTGGAGAGACCAGTCGGCTGCTCTCACCTCTGCTGTATGCTTTGTATCTAAAAGCATACATCTAAACCAAAGTCTAACTTGTAAAAAAATAAGATTCATTACTTTGGTATCGGGTCCGCTTCTTCTCTGCCTAAAATTAAGGATAATCACCCGCCAAGATCTCTTCCGGTTCCAGTCAGTCCGAACTCCGGCTTAAAAAATGTGTTTTTGTTTGACATCGTCTCATGAGACAGAGCAGTAAAGTAATGGTCTATCTGCCACGTTATCCCTGACGTCAGAACTGTACCTGGGGAAGTTTCTGGAGCTTGGTGGTTTTCCTCAGATTAGCCACAATAGGAAGCATAGGCATCAAATATCACTTTCCCGTCTCTCTACAGATCCCGGTTGCAGCCAAAAGTCAGGAGAGTTTCAATTCTGCCATTAACTTTTCTTATTCCTCAGACTCGCCAGTTTCCAGCAGGGGTCGCCACAGGACCACGAAAGCCACCTCTTCAGAGGATCTCACAGTAGGCGCTGCGTGCCAGACCTGCTCTGTTCTCAGCTCCTTCACGCGATGTCTCATGCGATGTCTGTCTGCGATGTCTGTCTGCGATGTCTGTCTGCGATTCTGTTCTTTGCAGCCCTCCAAACCTCTCAGAGGCAAGCACGACATCGTCATCTACAGAGTCATCTCTTTCTGAGGATGATTGGGCCGGTCCCTCGGGTCTTCATCTTAGGAGAATTGCAGCGTCAGATCAAGGTACACTGCAAGATTGGGGAACCGAATTCCTCTGACGGCTCAACTGACAAAAGCGAGTCTGTTTTTGAAGAACCAGCGGGACTTGAAGTGCCCAGAGGAGTGGGCGCTGAGCACCGACCTGATGGAGGAGGACCGCAGTTAGAGGGGTGACTGAGAACATGAAATTTTCACTTACAGCAATAGGAATAACACTCTTTCTAGTGTGATCAACACTAAACCTCTACGAATAGGGCGCTTGCTTCCAAGCCATGGGATGAGTTTGACGAGAGCTAGGCACTGCTATGAGGTGGATCTGTAGACTGCGTTCCCAGACTTGGCTGAGTTCCGTGTGGTGGAGTCAGGCAAGTTCCCGCTTGATCTTCACCTGTGCCTCATGGCATCCGCCGGCCGTCGTATCGAAGTTGAGCTCTCTCTCCACCTCCTGCTCAAGAATCATCCCACTTCACTGACGGCCCACTGGCGGTGGTTGGCGAGACTACACACGTGGCGCTACCGCATGTTGTCTGCCCACATCTGGAAGAAATCTGGACTATTCCCGTCGCAGTTCTGACACTCCACTGGCACTCGCACCGCACGTGATCAGGTACGGAGCTTACTGCCAGGTGGAGGGTTTGGATTTGCAGCGCTGTGTTCCCTCTCACTCAGAAGTCATGCCCGATTTGCGATGCGCGATGCCCTCGCCCCTGGAGCTCGACTTCTCCCCTGAGGAGTGACCATCCCACCATCACGCAGTGGAATGGTGTCTACACTATCGGCAACCAGCTCATAGCGCTTGCAGACATCATTGTGGTCTTTATGAGCTCCGTGGACAGGCTCATCCATTCCAGAACCTCTGTCACTCCACCAGAGATTTTGGAGATTCAACAGTCCGTCGGTGTGGTGCTCTGCTCGCGGCGCCTCCTCCACACACAGCCGCCGCCCGGGTCGAACACCATTGCTGGTTGAAGGGGCGCGGAGAGCCCAGCTGTCTGGATCATAGCCGCACAGATCATCGCTGCTCCTCTTGGAGAGACCAGTCGGCTGCTCTCACCTCTGCTCCCTCTAAAAGTGTACGAAGAAAACTTTGTATCTAAAAGTATGCATCTAAACCAAAGTCTAAGTTGAATAAAATATAAGATGGATTACTTTGGTATCGGGTCTGTTTCCTCTCTGCCCAAAATTACAGTTTCTCACTGGACAAGTTCTCTTCCGGTTCCAGTCAGTGCGAACTCTGGCTTCAAAAATTTGTTTTTGTCAGATCAAAGTACACTGCAGGTTTGGGGGCCCTGCTTCCACTCACAGCTCAACTGACAAAAGCAAGTCTGTTTTTGAAGAACCACCGGAGTTGAAGTGCCCTGAGGAGTGGGCGCTGAGAACGATGACCCTTCTATCCTAGATCCGCTCCGGAGGCCTGGTGCTCTCCTGTGCTCAGGTCGCCTGTCTTGACAGAGTATCTTCCGAATTGAAAGTGCCTGTCTCCTCACCTGCCCATATAGATCAAGAAGATACTCCGTCATTGACACATCCTTCAGTTTCACAGTCAACCCCGAGATTCTGCGACACCACGTGGACCTGGGTGAACTCATAGAACGCTGGTTCTATGACTGACTTCGCACCTAAATGTCTCTCTTCTTCTACACAGGTCAGCACCTTATCAGTAAAGGCTTTCTGACCTCCTCCACATTCAGACGAGGAGCATGACAGTTTACACAAAATGTGTCCGGTTAGAAAGCTAAAAGCTTAATTGGATCGAGTCCCACCCTTCAGAAAGTCGGACACTCTGTGGATGGCTCTCCCTGGTGGAAAGAAGCGGCAGGCACTGTCCCCTCACAGGTTGTAAAATTGGCTTAGAATTTCCATCATGAAAGCCTATGAGAAAACAGGAATCCCTGGAAACAGCTGTTGCTGCTTTCAAGAGAGTATCTCTTAAAGAAAACTGCCAGGCAGCTTCTTGATCATCAATGTCTACTTTTGCTGACCACTATGTGTCTAATGTGTCTGCATCCTCCTTCCCTCATGTCAATCTGTCTTCAGGAGCAGCCGAACCCTGCGACCAGTAGGCCCTCATTCACAGCACTAGCTTTGGGACACTGGTATCAGCTTCATTTCAGTGCAGTGGAGTGTGCAGCGTCCCAAGATCCACCGTATTCCTACATAACTGTCTATTCATTTGCGAATAAACTCCCTCTTCCTTGCTCAGCTCAGACTAGAACCCTGGCTGTAGCTGCTCAGTAAATGTTTTCTCTATAGGTGTGGAGGATTGTTAATGCCACTTTCTATTTCAGTCATATAGTGGTTAAAAGTGGACAACGCAGTTCCTGCTGATCCACAGTGTAGGGTACACACCATATATGAGGGGTTGTTAACGCCACCTTCTATATCAGCTTACGGTGGCAAAGGCGAGGCCTGCCACCCAGAGTGTAAAATTACACTCTACGTATGAGGGGTTGTTAATGCTACATCTTCGCAACCCATTCATTAATTCATTCAGGCTGGATAGACCCCGGGCGTGGCGGTGGCATAGGAAGTCTCATCGGCCGGTCCCGTATGAGGCCCTGGCCATCCGAGATAGCGACAGGACACTGGGCATACCACCTTCCGTCATACCAAAGCAACATCGCCGGTGACATTGCAGGTGTTTTAGTGCTGTAAAACGTGCATCTCCTTGACGACCGTCTTGCAAAGGAGGCAGCGGTGCAAGTCAGACGTCCGGTATGGGCGGCCATGGTAATTGCCCGTGGTTCTCAGGTCAGGCCACATTGCAAGGCTGGGGGTTAAGCTTTGTGATCAAGATGACCTCATAGGTGTTCCAGAGTCCCGGGAGGTGTTCTGGACTGAGCAACTCTGCCACCTGTGCTCACACATACACTCACACAAGGGTGTGCTGCAACCTGTTCAAGTCCTGCAAAAAGTCCTGCAGCAGGGGGCAGAAATTATGAGGGGACCGCCTATCCTGGGGCATCCCCTCAATGCATGGCTACTTCAAGGCTAGCAGGTGGTCCTCTGCCCACCGAGGTAGAGTTAACTATTCGAAATGCAAAATCACCGGTAACACTCAAAGCATATAATGCTAAATGGGTGTGGACTGCTGTCCGTTGGGTAAACATCCACTGCTAGTCCAGTTCATGCAGGGATTTCGAAGACTCAGACCTCCAGACACATCTGCCCCTATGGGGATCTACAATTGGTATTAAAGTCTCTCTGTGAAGCTCCCTTCGAGCCACTTGGTCAGGCTCCTTTGGAGCTGGTGGCTTAGAGAGCAGCTGTCCTCCTGGTCCTGGCCTCCATCAGGAGAGTTTGGAGAACTATGTGCCAGCTGGGTCCCGCAAGGTTCCTGGAGGTGGTGCATCCTTCGCCATGTGGTCTCCTCTTCTACACGGTCAAGTTCTTGGTCCGTGGGAGAGACCAGCAGGCGAAGCGATGGCTTTGACTCCTGATCTCAACTTTCCTCCCATTTCTGCTACAGTCGGATTATGGTCAAAGATTGATGGAAATAAGGAACGATTGAAATCTCTCACGATAGGTCATAGGTAGGGGACCGGTGGCGGTATATCCATCACCATCATATCATCCGTCAACATAATGTTTTCTGTCGGAAATCCAATTTCTCTCACTCTTATCAAACGTTTTCTACACTGTTCACTCAGTGACCAGAAAAGTCTCAGAACTTGAAAATGTCAAACCATAGCAGAAAGACTCATTCTAATGAATTCAGGACTAAATCTATATTTCTGAACTTTTTTCAGAGTTGTTAACATTTTCATGGTTTGGTTCCGAAACCCATAAAAATGCGTTTTCTGCACGCTGCCACAACTTCTCAGGGAAACTTCAAAAAAATGAAATTTTCTTCTCCCACTATAGCAGAAAGGGTCTTACTAATAGTTGCACATCAAATCTAAGCTGTCTGAAGTGTTTTAAAGTTAACAACATTTTTATGTTTGGCGTTTCGAAACCCACCTTATCTCAGGCTGAAAACGCGTTTTCTGCATTCGGCCACAACTTCTCCGCGAAGCTTCAGAACATGAAATTTTCACCTCTCACTATAGCATAAAGGATCTTTCTAGTAGTCAAAGCACAAATCTAAGCTGTCTGACTTGTTTTTCAAAGGTTATCAACATTTTAATGTTTGCCGTTCCAAAACCCACCTTATCTCAGGCTGAAAAAGTGTTTTCTGCATTGTGCCATAACTTCTCAGGGAAGCTTCAGAACATGAAATTTTCACCTCCCACTTAAGCAGAAAGGGTCTTTCTCGTAGTTGCAGAACAAATCTAAGCTGTCTGAACCGTTTTTAGAGGGTTATCAACAATTTTATTTTTGTCGGTCCAAAACCCACTTTCTCTTTGGACGAAAACAAGTTTTACGGACAGTTCACTCACTGCTCAACGATGCCCCAGAAGATGAAGTTTTCACCTGCCACTATAGCAGAAAAGGTATTTCTACAAGGTGCAGAACTAACTCAACTTGTCTAAAGTGATTTAAGAGAGTTATCAACATTTTTATTTGTGTCGGTCTGTAAACTATCTTTGCTTTGCCTGAAAACGCGTTTTATGCAGTTTACTCACTGCTCAGCGATTCCTGAGAACAAGAAAATTTCTCGTGCAACTATAGGAGAAACACTCTTTCTAGGATAATAAACACTAAACCTACATTCGTGAACTGTATTTCAGGGGGTTATCAACTTTTTTTTTTTTTTCCTGGACAGAAACTCAGCTTATCTCGGGCTGAAAACGTGTTTTCTGCACTGTTCACTCACTGCTTAGTGATGCCTCAGAACATAAAAGTTTCTCCTGAATTTACAGCAGAAGCGGTCTTTCTAGCAGCTGCAGAACTAATTCAACATGTCTGACGTGATTTCAGAGTGATAACAACATTTTTATGTTTGTCGATTCTGAAAACCACTGTCACTCGGGCTGAAAACGCGATTTCTGCACTGTTCACTCACTGCTCATCGATGCCTTAGAACATGAAAATTTCTCCTGCAAGTAAAGGAAGAACACTCTTTGTAGTATAATAAACATTAGGCCTACCTTTAGGAAATGTATTTCAGGAGGTTATCAGCTGCTTCTTTTTTTCCTGTTGAGAAACCGAGTTTCTCTTCGGCTGAAAACTAGTTTTCTGCACTGTTCACTCACTGATCAGAATAGTTTCAGATCCTGAAAATATTACCTGCAACTATAGGAAAAATAGTCTTTCTAATATATTCAAGACCAAACCTACATTTCTGAATTGTTTTTGCAGGGTTATCAACAATTTTTTTTTCGTCTGTCCAAAACCCACTTTGTCTTAGGCCAAACACACTTTTTATACACTGCTCACTCACTGCTCAGAGATTCCACAGAAGATGAAAATTTCACCTGCCACAATAGCAAAAAAGGTCTTTCTCGTAGGTGCAGAAATAATTCAACGTCTCTGAAGTGGCTTCAGAGAGTTAACATTTTTATGTTGGTCTGAAAACCACAGTGCCTCGGGCTGAATACGCGTTTTATTATGGACAGAATACCCTCTGAACATTAAATTATCATCTACAATTATAGGAAAACACTCTCTAGTATATACAGCACTCAATCTACCTTTCTGAACTGTATTCCAGCGCATTAGCGACGATTTGATTAATTATTATTATTTTTTTATTTTTTTT
This sequence comes from Synchiropus splendidus, assembly GCF_027744825.2. NCBI lineage: Eukaryota > Metazoa > Chordata > Actinopteri > Syngnathiformes > Callionymidae > Synchiropus > Synchiropus splendidus. Next base: position 3,175,985 of record NC_071338.1, read on the forward strand.
TTTGGTATGAAAACCACAATCACTCAGGCTGAAAACACGTTTTCTGCACTGTTCACTCACTGCTCAGTGATGCCTCACAACATGAAAATTTCACCAGCAACTATAGGAAAAGCACTCTTTCTAGTATATTCAACACTAAACATACATTTCAGATTTTTTTTTTTTTTTTTGACTTTTTCTCAGCGATGCCTCAGAACATGAAAATTTCACCTATACTATAGCAGAATCTGCTAAAGTCTTTCTAGTAGCTGCAGAACTAATTCAACCTCTCTGAAGTGGTTTCAATGTGTCATCAACATTTTAATGTTTGTTGGTCTGAAAACCACAGTCCTTCGGTAGAAAACGCGTTTTCTGCACTGTTCACTGACTGATCAGAACAGCCTCAGAACAATGAAAATATCAAGTGTAAATATAGCAAAAAGACTATTTCTAGTATATTCAGCACTAAATAAAACTTTCTGAACTGTTTTCAAAGCGACAATTTTATATTTTATTTTATGCGTTCACTGCAGTTCACACAGTGCTTAGGCGTGACTGAGAACATGAAAATTTCAACTGCAACAATAGGAAAAACACTCTTTCTCGTATATTCAGCACTAAATGTACCTTTCTGAACTGTTTATCAGGGGGTTATCAACTTCTTTTTTCCTGGTCAAAAACCGAGCGTCTCTCAGCCTGAAAACGTGTTTTATGCACTGTTCACTCACTGCTCAGGGATGCCTCAGAACATGAACATTTCACCTGCCAATATAGTAGCAGGAGTGTTTTTAGTAAGTGCCGAACTAATTCAACTTGTTTGAAGTGGTTTCAGAGAGGTAACAACATTTTCATGTCTATCTGTCTCAAAACCACAGTCCCTCGGGCTGAAAACGCGTTTTCTGCAGTGTTCACTCACTGCTCAGCGAAGGCCACAGAACATGACAATTTTACCTGCCAATATCAGCAGAAAAGGTGTTTTTAGAGGGTGCAGAACTAATTCAACCTGTCTAAGGTGGTTTCAGAGAGTTATCAAGATTTTTATTTTTGTCGGTCTGAAAACCACCTTTTCTTGAGCTGAATACGCGTTTTCTGCTCTCTTCACTCACTGCTCAGGCATTACTCACAACATGAAAATTTCACCTGCAACGATAGGATAAACACTCTTTCTCATATATTCAACATTAAACCTACATTTCTGAACGGTATTTCAGGTGGTTAACTTTTTTTTTCTGGTCTGAATACCAGCTTTTGACGGGCTGAAAAGGCGTTTTCTGCACTGTTCACTGACTGAATGGAAAAGCTTCTGAACATGAAAATATCACATACAACTATTGGAAAAACAGCCTTTCCAGTGTGACGCCCACTTATGTGTGGTCACAGAGTGTGTGTTAGATGTCATTTAATTGTTCAGCATGGAGTTGATTAACCGGCAGGTATATGATTAGGTCAGTAGAGGGCAGGATAGGACAGAGGTTGGGCATTGAAGATGCGTGGGTAAATAGGAAGTGACATTTTTTCATTACTTTTCTCACCATCGAAAAATGTGGAAGCCTCACGTGAATCTGTCCACATTTTGTTTCAGGTTAGTTGATTATATGGTTGTCATATCAGAATATAGTTTTTTGTGATTGCATTGTACAGTAGTTTTGTCGACCAAAGTGGCTTCAGGAGAGTGCAAGGACCGTGTTTTGTTGCATGAAAGCGAATAATTACATTGCACTGAGGTCCTGGTTCAACCGTTCAAACGAGAAAATCGAATGTATCATCTATATAAATACTCATCACATCTGTGACACTGAGTTTCAAACAAGATAAATATGATTTTACTGGATGTAAGGCAGTAAAATGATTATTTTGCAAAATGTTTAAAAGAGTAATTTACAATCATAAGAATCAAGTGTTTACATTGTACAAAAACTTTATCATTTAAATGTAAAATCAGAGCGAAATACATGTCATGTTCTACTTTTATTTGAATTGTTTGATAAAAACAGATGGAAATGTGAAGTGCAAACGTCATTGACATGATTCAGAACGACAGCTTGTTAAGCAGATGTGATCTGCAGCAGCAGGGTCATTAGCACGTCTTGTTTACTTCTCACTCGGTCTACAGCAGCATTTCCTGCCTATAGGACTGTGGATTTCCTGTCAGCAGACCCCACGCCCAACACAAATGAAGCTCCATCCATCAACATGTAGAAACGCCGGAGGGAAAAAAGTGCAGATGAAAACTGCTCCCACAAACTACTGCTTCATGTTTTCCATTGCCAATATGCAAACGTCACTGTGATGCAAGCTTGGTCGGCTGCGTCAGGGGCCTCATCACCGGGGGCCCAAAAACGCAGTTTATCTCCATGCTGCCTCCCAAGTCATCAGACTAGAGACGCTTAAAAGGGCCAATATGCAGCAGCCGGTAAATGATGTGTTTCATGGGTGGTTTTTGAAGAGTTGATTAACCGGCAGGTATATAATTCGGTCAGTAGAGGGCAGGGTAGGACAGAGGTTGGGCATTGAAGATGTGTGGGTAAATAGGAGGTGACACTTTTTTTCATTGCTTTTCTCACCATCGACAAAAGCCTCGTATGACTCTGTCCACATTCTGTTTCAGGTTAGTCAAATCCATTTTTTTATAATGTTTGTTCCACTTGGGATTGACTGATTCTGAGTCTGAGTGTGAGGATGGTGATTCAGTTTTTAAGTATACTGTTTTTCCTTCGTACGTTGTGTTCGCTCTGTGTAGATGTGGCGCTTGTAAGCTAATACTGACAACCGACGTTGACATGGCACGGGTGATTGAGTTGTGTGGAGTTCAGTTTGCTTGTGGTGAATAACGGTGTTTGGTAAAAAGTAAGGTTTTATTATTTCTCAACACTAGCCAAAAGGTTTAATGGCAGAATTATACATTCAGATGAAAAGCAATTATGCATGTGGTTCATGATGTCTGACAGTTGTTGTATGACAAAGTGAAATGTTTGTGAGTGATGTTTCAGAAAGACATTTAATTGTGGTGTGGGTTACCACAATAAAAAAACATAATCCCTTGGATTACTTTTCTCACCATCGACAAATGTGGAAGCCGTGTGTGACTGTCCGCATTTTGTTTCAGACGGCATTCTACTGACCACATTAAGACACCACTTTTTAACTGTGGACAAGGTCACAGTATTCAGACCTGTTACAGATGCATAGTTTTAGATAGAAGTTTTCCTACGCTTTTAGATGGAGCAGAGGTGAGAGCAGTCGACTGGTCTCTCCAAGATGAGCAGCAATGATCAGCACGGCTATGATTTGGACAGCTGGGATAACCCCGCCCCTTCGACAAGCGACGGTGTCCCCCCCCCCGGGGCAGCGGCTGTGTGAGGAGGAGGCGCCACGAGCGGAGAACCACGCCGACGGACTGTTGAAACTCAAAATCTCTGTAGAGTGAGAAAGGATCTGTGATGGATGAGCCGGTCCACGGAGCACAAAAAGAGCGCAATGATGTTCTCAAGCGCTGTGAGCTGGTTGCCGACGGCGTAAACACCATTCCACTGCGCAATGGAGACTCTGTCAGCGGTGGGTGGGATGGTCACCCCTCAGGGGGGAGGTCGAGCTCCCGGGGCGAACGCATCAGGCATGGCGCATGACGGCTGAGTGAGCGGGAACGGTGAGCCGCCAATCCAAACCCTCCACCAGGCAGTAAGCTCCGTACCTGACCAAGTGCGGTCCTAGTGGGAGTGGAGTGTAAGGACCGTGCCGGGAATAGTCCGGATTTCTTCCAGTTGTGGGCAGACAACATGCGGTCCTGCCCTTGGTGTAGTCTCGCCATCCAACGCCAGCTGGCCGTTAGTGAAGTGGTATGATTCTTGAGCTGCCGGTGGAGAGAGAGCTCAACTTTGATACGACGGAGGCGGATGACATGAGGCGCAGGAGAAGATCAAGCGGGAACGTGCTTGATTCCACCACACGGAACTCATCCAACTCTGGGAAGTCTCCAGACGCAACTCATAGAAGCGCCTGGCTCTCGTCAAACTCATCCCATGGCTTGGAAGCAGGAAATGTGGATGGAATGAAAACGGTTTGGCTGCTTGTAGCCCAGTCGCAGCGCCGTATTCGTAGAGGTTTAGTGTTGAACATACGAGAAAGTTTTTTTTTCCTATAGTTGCAGATGAAACTTTCATGTTCTGAGGCATCGCTGAGCAGTGAGTGAACAGTGCAGAAAACGCGTTTTCAGCCCGAGGGATTGTGTTTTTTTGTCCGACAAACATAAAAATGTTGATAACTCTGTGAAACTACTTCAGACAGGTTGAATTCGTCCTCAGCTACGACAAAGACGCCTTCTGCTATAGTTGCAGGTGATGTTTTCATGTTCTGAGGCTTTTCTGATCAGTGAGTGACCAGTACAGAATATGCATTTTTAGCCTGAGAGAAGCTGGGTTTCGGACTGTCAAAAATACAATAGTTGATAACCCTCTAAAAACAGTTCAGAAATGTAGGTTTAGTGTTGAATATGCTAGAGAGAGTGTTTTCCCTATAGTTGCAGGAGAAAAAACGTTTTGCCTGTAGTTGCAGGTGATATTTTCATCTTCTGAGTCCCGCCTAAGCAGAGCAGAAAACATGTATTCAGCCCACGAAAAGGTGGTTTTCAGACCAACAAGGATTAAAATGTTGATTACTTTCTGAAACCACACAGAGAGGTTTAATTAGTTCTGCTGCTACAAGAAATAACGCTTCTGCTATACAGTCAGGTGAAATTTTCATGTTCTGAGGCATCGCTGAGCAGTGACTGAACTGTGCAGAAAACGCGTTTTCAGCCCGAGAGAGGCTTGGTTTCTGACGAGGAAAAAAAAATATTGTTGATTACACCATGAAAATAGTCCAGAAACGTGGATTTAGTGCCGAATATACTCGAAAGAGCCTTTTTCCAACAGTCGCAGCTGATATTTTCATGTTCTGGCACTATTCTGAGCATTGAATGAACAGTGCAGAAAACGGGTTTTCACCTGAGTGAGGATGGTTTTCAGAATCGACAAACATAAAAATGTTATCACTCTGCAACCACTTCAGAAATGTTGAATTAGTTCAGCACCTGCTAGTATGACCACTCTAGCTATAGTGCCAGGTGAAATTTTAATGTTCTGAGACAGCCCTGAGCAGAGAGTAAACAGTGCATAAAACACGTTTTCAGCCCGTGGGACCTGTACCTTTCAGACCAACAAACATAAAAATGTTGATAACTCTCTGAAACCACTTCGGAGACATTGAATTTGTTCTGCAGCTACGAGACAGACCCCTTCTGCTAAGCTGGTGTGCGCTCATGACTCCTGTTTGGACTCTGGCTAGAATCAAAAAGGAGTCCAAGTACGTCAGAATCCGCAGACCCTGTCTCCTTAGTGGTTTGAGCCACTCCTCCACGCACTTGGCAAAAAAACGAGGCACTCGACACTAGAGACCGTGTTGTGGAAGTAGGCCTCTGCAAGATCTATGGAGGTCATCCACTCTCACACTCTGACACACTCCAGGAGTCTCCTGGTAGTCCGGAACCGCTGTCTGGTCATGAATTGGTTGAGGAGACTGAGATCCAGAACAGGTGTCCACTCTCCTGTCTTCTTGGGTTCCAGAAAGTACCCGGAGTAAAACCCAGTGTAGGAGGATCGCTTAGGAACTAACTCGATTATTCCCATTGTCAGGAGAGCGCGGTCCTCCTCCATCAGACATGACAGCTGGTTCCCTGAGTTCATTCAGGTCCATGTGGTGACGCAGAACCTGGGGGTTGACTGTGAAACTGAAGGACGTGTCAATGACCGTGTATTTTCTCGATCCATATGGGCAGGTGAGGAGACAGGCGCTTTCAGTTCGGAAGATATTCTGTCAAGACACGTGCCCAGAGCACAAGAACAGACCCGACCTCCGGGGCGGGTCTAGGACGAAAGGGTCGTCGGTGCACAGCGCCCTCTCCTCTGGGGACTTCAAGTCCCGCTGGTTCTTCAAAAACAGACTCGCTTTTGTCAGCTGAGCCGTCAGAGGAATTCGGTTCCCCAAACTTGCAGTGTACCTTGATCTGACACTGCAATTCTCCTAAGATGTACACCCGAGGGACTGGCCCAATCATCCTCAGAAAGAGATGACGATGTCCTACCTGCCTCTGAGAGGTTTGCAGGGCTGCAGAGAACAGAATCACAGACACACATCCTATCAGACGTTGCACGAGGGAGCTGAGAACCGAGCATGTCTGGCACGCTGCGCCTACTCAGTGTTCCTCTGAAGTGGTGACTTTCGCGGCCCTGTGGCGACAACTGCTAAAAACTGGCGAGTCTGAGGAATAAGAAGAGTTAATGGCAGAATTGAAACTCCCCTGACTTTTGGCTGGTACCAGGATCTTTTGAGAGACGGGAAAGAGTTATTTGATGTCTGTGCTTCATATTGTGGCGAATCTGAGGAAAAACATAACGTCTTGGCTCCAGAAACTTCCCCAGGGACAGTTCTGGCGTCAGGTATAAAGAGGCAGAGAGCCTGTTACTATACTGCTCGGTCTCCTGAGACGATGTCAAACAAAAACTAATTTTTGAAGCCGGAGTTCGGACTGACTGGAGCCGGAAGAGAATTTGGCGAGTGAGAAACCTTTATTTTGGGCAGAGAAGAAACAGACCCGATACCAAAGTAATGCATCTTTTTTTCCAAGTTCGACTTTGGTTTAGATGCATACTTTTAGATACAAAGTTCTTCCTATGCTTTTGGAGGGAGCAGAGGTGAGAGCAGCCGACTGGTCTCTCCAAGAGGAGCGGCGATGATCAGCGCGGCTATTATACGGCTGTTCCCCACAGCCGGCGGCTGTGTGTGGAGGAGGCCCCGCGAGCAGAGCACCACGGCGGCGGACTGTTATGTCTCCAAAATCTCTGGTGGACTCCATGGAGCTCTTAAAGAGCGCGATGATGTTCTCAAGCGCTATGAGCCGTTTGACGACAGCATAGACACAATTCTACTGAGCGATGGTGGCTCTGTCAGCGCCGGGTGGGATGGTCACTCCTCATGGGGGAGGTCAAGTTCCAGGGGCGAGGGCATCGCGCATTACGGCTGATTGAGAGGGAACGCTGCGCTGCAAATCCAAGCCCTCCACCTATTAAGCTCCGTACCTGAACACGTGCGGTCCTTCTGTGGAGTGTCAGAACTGCGCCGGGAATAGTCCGGATTGAATTGGACTAGAAGCGGATGTTTACCTAACAGACGGCAGTTCACATCCATTTGGCATTATATGCTTTGAGTGTTGCGGGTGCTTTAGCATTTCGAATAGTGAACTGCACCTAGGGGGCAGAGGACTGCCTGCTAGCCTTGAAGTAGTCATGCCCCAGGATCAGAGTTCTTAATAGAGTAATTTCTGCCCCGTGTTACAGGACTGTTTGGGAGGCAGGCAGGCTCCAGGGACAGCTGGACACAAACATATTCCAGGGATATTACACCAGCCTTTCTACTTCACTGGAAGTGCCAGGGCACTCCGCAAAATGTGATTGTGAAATTACAGAGGCGTGAGTGACTGACTCTGTCATTGTGAAATTACAGCCGGAGCCGGCGCATCTGCCACAACAAGAGAAGAAGCTTGAGACTTGAAGAGGTGCGGAGCGGCTCATCTGGACCACGGAAACTTCAGGCAGGACTGAGGTCTCGTCGCAGTCACGGGAGAGACTTGTCTCATCACCACAGCAGTGGATTTAACCGCAGGAGACTCGGCGCTTGTGGAGCTCCGTACGTGGACATCGGGACTTCGGCAGCTTTCCCCGGGGCAGTCGGCTGACCGGAGGAAATTTCTGTTTGTGCGGAAATTTGTTTTAAATAAAAGCATTGCTTGGAGCATAGTATTTGCGTTTTTTTTTTGTTTTTTTATTATTATTATTCATATTGAATTCGCTCCTTCCAGTGCCTCGGCCTCGAGCGCTCCACTGGGCCTGGTAGCCTGGGGCCCTGTCCGTGAACCTGGCGACACTGCACAATGATGGTCCGGACATTTGATTCGTTCTCCCAAGTGGGTTGAAGAGACACGCCCTGTGGTAGCCAAAGCTGAAAGGAATACACACAGGATGTATCAACACAGCAGGTTTTATGCACGGTTCCAACTTCCAACAAACCGGATGGTGACACGGCAACATAACAAGAGCGCCCCCAAGTTGTGACCCCAAATAATCCCATGACACGTCATAACATCTCGTCTCCCTCAAAATGTTCACGTCTTCCAACTTCACTCCCAAAACTCTTGTCCCCAAATAAGTCTAAAACTTAAGTCTAAAATAAAATAATAAAATAGTCATAAAATAGTGTGGAACTTAAACGACGAAACCAAAACAAAACAAAACAAAAACATGCCTATTTATGCTAAAGAATAAGAAAATAGCAACCAACTTGGCCTAAAGGCCTTTTATCTATTGATCAGCACCTACAAGTCTGAGGCCATAGTTCTTCACCGGAATAAGGTGGTTTGCTCTCTCCAGGTCGGTGGAGAGTTCTTGCCCCAAGTGGCGGAGTTTAAGTATCTCAGGGTCTTGTTCTCGAGTGAGGGAAAAGGGGAGCGTGAGATTGATAGACGGGTTGGTGCAGCTGCAGCAGTGATGCGGTCGCTGTATCGGACCGTCGTGGTGAAGAGGGAGCTCAGTCACAAGACGAAGCTCTCGATTTACCCATCTACGTTCCCACCCTCACCTATGGTCACGAGCTTTGGGTAATGACCGAATGGATGAGATCGCGGATACAAGCGGCTGAGATGAGTTTCCTCCGCAGGGTGGCTGGGCGCACCCTTCGAGATAGGGTGAGGAGTTCGGTCATCCGGGAGGAGCTCGGGGTGGAGCCGCTGCTCCTCCACATCGAGAGGAACCAGTTGAGGTGGCTCGGGCATCTGATCCGGATGCCCCCTGGACGCCTCCCTGGGGAGGTGTTCCGTGCATGTCCTACCGGGAGGAGACCCCGGGGAAGACCCAGGACTCGCTGGAGAGATTATGTCTCCGGTCTGGCCTGGGAACGCCTCGGGATCCCCAGGGATGAGCTGGAGGAGGTTTGTGCGGACCGGGAAGTTTGGGCTTCCGTGCTCCGAATAGTGCCTCCGCGACCCGACCCCGGATAAGCGGTAGAAGAAGGTGAAGGTGAAGGTAAGGTGACGTTACAGAAATTGTCAGGAAGGACATAACGAATAAAGCGCTGGTGTCTGAAGTCGTGAGGCTCCTAAAACTACAAGGACCTGGTGGTAACAGACGTCGTGGACTGACCTGACTGAAGTTCAACCACAGTAAGGTCCATTTGGAGCCTGAATTTTTAAAAGCACCGTGGGTGATTGTGTTTTGAGGTTGCTGTTTTGTTTATTAATTATTTTAAATTATTATTTTATTGTTATTATTATTAAATTGTGGCCAACCATGATGGTTTTCCTTCTGGTTCTGACCCTGAATCCACCCACAACCAGGACACTACACCACACCTCATTGACCAGAGTGCTTCACCGACACGCATGTTTCTGTCTGGCTTGTTTGACGGCATGTCTGAGGAGGATGTAGAGCTGGTCTATGATCCGAGTATAAATGAAAACATGGAGTCCATTTTTTTTTTCGCTGAGAGAGAGGATAATCGTATTTTAAATATTGTTCCTGCATCATCTCGGGAAGGTAGGGCTGATACCTCTTTAGACAATGGCGATTGGTAAGAAAGGTTTGTTGATAATCAACAGACGGCTGATTCAGGGACACCAGCTCTTGACCCTCTGATAGATGTGTCCGGCTCCAGCTGTAGCGATGACAATGTTGATGATGACGGTGATTTGGTTCAGGAAGGATGCTGTGTAAGAGGTACCGGTATTGAATCAGAAGTCATAGAGCCTTTTAACACCGATAGGATGAGAAGGGTGCTAACACGTCCTGCTGTACCCGACACTCCTGATTTAGCAACTTTCTACAGAGGTTTGATGCAACAGGTCAGAGAGTTGGCAGATGAAACGCAGAGACTAGCACATCGAGAGGATGTGGTTCAGCTTGAAGTGGTTGGTGAAGATGTTCAAGAACATGTTAATGTTGTGGTTGAAGGTGACGGGGAAAATATCTACCCTGCTTTTGAGGCCCTCCTGAGCAACACCATGCAATCTGACAGAGTCATAGTTATGGGTAAGATAATTGAATTAACGGTCCAAATTGTGCATAACCCTCGAGGTGGCGCTAAACGCAAACTCAAGAAGACACTGCATGCCAAAATTATTGGTAAAAAATGATGACATCTCTACAGTCTCTAGTTGGTAGTGATGGAACTGATCAGCTTTGCTTTGCAATCAGCCTTTCTTGTCTCCTTAATCCTAACCGTACGTATCAAGATTGTGTTGAGTTGGGGAGGGAATTACAAAACAAAGCTGGTTTAGATTCTCAAACACCTATCACATTCCCAGATATACCCCTGTTTGAATGGATAGTGAGGCGTAAAATTGTTGTGTTTCATAAAACAACAGCAAACCAACCATTAGCGCATTATGCCACAGGTTTTGCTGATGGTTCGGATCCTTCATACTTGTTTCTACTTCAGGGACACTATTGCGGGATAAAAAACCCAAAGGGTTTTTTAGGAAGACGTCACTTTTGCGTCAGCTGTCATAAGGGGTATGAAGATAAATCACAACACATCTGCAAAGGTCACCGTAGCGTTTGTCACAATCCTGTTTGCCCTACAGAGGTCCCAAAGCCTGTAACTTGTGGCGATGGTTGTCGGGTTTGTAGAACACCTTCCTGCATTGTGAGACACAAAGAGATTGGCGCTAATGGGAGCAGTCTCTGCCAGATATACAAAAAATGTGAAAAATGCGGAAGGTGCCGGTATATCCCATTAAAACAGGGTAAACCTAACAGTTGTTGCGGTGTGCTTAAATGTAAACTCTGCAATGTAGAATTATCATCGACAAACGAGGTCCACCAGTGCTACATTCAGCCCATTGCCAGGAAGACTGAGCATCCTGATCTGTTTTGTTGTGATTTTGAAACGTTTACAGACGACCAAGGTAGACATGTCCCTTCTTTAGTGTGTGTAAAGACGCAGAGAGGTGAAGAATAGATGTTTAATGGTCTCGAATGTGTTCGAGCGTTTCTTTTATATTTCAGAAAGAATTGGTTTAGAGTTGTGTTTTTGTTGCACATAATGCCAGGGGCTTTGACAGCGTCATTGTCTTGAGAGGTATGCTTGACGAAGGGTTAATACGTAAGAGGATAATCATGACCGGTAGTAAGATATTTGTCTTGAGGATCCTCACTACAAGCTAAAATTTATCGACTCTCTCTCATTCCTAGCCATGCGACTCAGCTTCATGCATAAAGCTCTAGGTTTCACCGAGCAGTGCAAGGGTTTTTTTTCCACACAAGTTGAGCTTGAAAGATCGTCTGCATTACATAGGGGTGTATCCTCCTCCATCAGACTACGGCTTCGAGGGCATGTCAGACCCTGAACAGAAAGATTTTTAAAGCTGGTATGATACTGTGCGTGATAATTCTTTCAATTTCAGGAGTGAAGCTATTCACTATTGTAAAAATGATGTTGACATTCTGGCCAGAGGATGCATGATATTTAGAGAGGAGTTTTTTAAAGAAACAGGTGTTGCACTCTCGTCCATAACAATCACCTCTGCGTGTATGGCTGTTTTCAGGACCAACTTTTTAAAACCAGACACATTAGCAATACCATGTCCCAACAATTATGTAATAAAAGGTAACAAGAGGTTCTCACATGCTTCCATCCATTGGTAGCTATGGGAATCACACAGACAGGGCATTTTGATACAACATGCCTTGAACCGTGGGGAGATGGTGTTTGGCCAGTATTTTGTTGACGGTTATGCTAAAGTTGACGGTGTTAAGCAGGTCTGGGAGTTTTATGGATGTTTCTCCCACGGTTGTCCTTCATGTGTCGACCCACATGCAGTCTGTCTGTTAAGAGGTAGACCATATGGTGAATTCTACTCTGCTACGATGGAGAGAGAGCAGGCGTTAAAGTCTGATCATGAGGTGCATCTTATTACCATCTGGGAACACGAATGGCGTTCACTTCGACAATCGTGTGATAATCTCAGAGATTTTCTCTTAGATTTTGACACCCCTGAGCCTCTCAATCCTCGTAATGCCCTCTACGGCGGTAGAACCAGCGCTTTAAAGCTGCGTTACACGGCCAACCTGGTGAAAAAGTTGATTACGCTGATGTCACCTCTGTATCCTTACGTCAACAGCACGTGTTCCTAGGTCACCCCCGAAAAATTCACAAGGACTTTGGGGATCCCAGACAGTACTTTGGTCTTATCAAGGCGGTTGTCTATCCTCCTCGGGTTTTATATTACCCGTTTTACCCTACAGAGGACCAGGCGGTAAATTACACTTCACGTTATGCAGTATCTGTTCAAGTCGTATTGTCCAAGACAGTGGCTGTACGCATAATGATGATGAGCGTGCTTCGACAGGGGTCTGGGTCACGGTTGAGTTCAACAAGGCTCTGGACAAGGGATACAAGGTGGCCAAGATTATTGAAGTATGGCATTTTGATAGATCTAGCGATTGTATTTTCACAGGTTACATCCGTACATTCCTGAAGGGCAAGCAGGAGGCTTCTGGTTACCCTGCTGAGGCCGTTGATCAGGAAAGCCACGACAAATACATTTAGGATTATCAAGCACATCGGGGGATTTTGCTTTGTGCTGATAAGATTTGTCACAACCCTGCAAAGAGACAGGTGGCTAAGAAGCTTTGGTTAATAGCCTTTGAGGCAAGTTCTGTCAGAAAGAGAACATGTCTCAGGTTTCTGTAGTGTCCAACAAGTTTTTCAGTTTCTTGCTTTCAGGGAAATACGAGGTCAGCTACTTTAACATGCTGGATGAGAAAAAAGTTGTGATCCAGTGGCGTTACAAGGGTCTCTACCCTCCTGGTAAAAGCACCAATGTTTTTATGGGAGCTTTTACTTGCAGAAGGATGTTCTCTATGTTGACACAGACAGCTTGATATATGTGGTGAAAGACAGCAAGACGCCTTTAAAATTAGGTAACTATCTCAGTGATCTGACTGATGAACTCGACGGGGATAGCATCGAGGACTTCGCTTCGGCGGGTCCTAAGACATATGGTTATAGGACCAAAGGACAGAAGAAGGTTGTGATGAAAGTTAAAGGTATCATGCAAACAAAAGAGTCTTTTCAGCAGATAAACTTTGACCCCGTCAGAGATCGTGTAGAGGGCTATTTACAGAATTCACCTGATGGGGTGCTTGAGACCCATCAACACAATATTGTGAGGGATAAAAAGAACATCACTTTAAAAAACAGATCAGTTCCTACAAAACTCGATAAGAGACATGTGCGATAAGAGACGATTTTTTTTGTACGGCACAACCAAACCTTTTGGGTTCTGAGTTTTGAGTGGATGACTGGGTCATTATGGAAGAAATTCATTTTGATCCGCGCTTGAAAACATCATTTTCATGTCTAGTGGTGGGACCATCAGGGTTAGGAAAGACCCATGTATACTTGTGATGGATGATGTCAATTGTAAATAAAGATTGTATGTATGTATACGTCTTTTGAACCTATGTACAGTGAATTGCAAAAGATGAATAAAAATATCAAATTCATTGAAGGTTTACCTAAATCTTTTGAAAATGAAGATGTATTTCCTTCTGATAGAAAACATTTGACAGACATCATAAAAATATGAGTGTTATAATGGTGACGCAAAACTTATTTCATCGTAGTAAATATAGTTGTATCCTCGCAATAAAACGCAGATAAAAGTTCTTGCTCAACAAGTTTACCCGTCTCAAAGAGTTTTCTTTCAAGAAAGCTTTGAAGATGCTACAGCTGGCGCTCACGGGTACTTAATTGTTGATCTAACACCCTCATGTCCAGAACGCTACAGACTAAGGACTGGGATACTTCCTCATCAACGTCACACTGTGTCCATACCAAAAACGTCTGCTTAAGTCATGTCAGCACATATAAAAAGAAACGCAGGTTTACTTAAGGAACTATACCATGCTCCTTAAATGAAACGTAAAGACATTTTGATGCATAGTTCTCGGGACTTTATTCAAGCTCTCGATGAGATCGCCCTGAACGTTTTGAAGGGGAATGTACTGTTGTCGCAGGCTCAGTTAAAAAAAACTGAAAAAACAGAAGAAAAACATCTGTCACGGGTCAAGGACGTGGAGCGGGACCCAAGCGCAGTGGTGAAAGTCACAAAAGGCAGGACCGAGTCAAAAACAATATTTTAATAATTAAACAACAAAATCACGACAGAAAGCGTCACCGAACCGGGAGACACAAGATAAAGTCAAAATGTCCAAAACAGAGTAACCAAACGAGCCGAAGTCCATATACAAGAATAAGAGACCAAACAGAAAGCGTCACCAAACTGGGAGAATCAAACCAACTTAAATTTGGGAACGGAGAGACGAAAGTACAATGAACAGAGATAGAGACAAAAGAAACCAGGAAAGGCGGAAACAGGAAGAAACCGAACACTAACTCAGGCACCAGGGTTTAAGACAAAGAAATCCAAAATAAGCTAACTAGCGCACAGAACAAGAGAACGAACAAGGAGAGCCAAGAGAACGAGGAGTTACCACAGGGAACAAAGGAGAGCGTCACAGAAACTAGAGAAGAAATCACAGGGAACAAAGGACTCCATCTGCAGGAACTAGAGGAGTCGATCACAGGGAATAATAGGGGACGATCTGGCACACGGTGCTGGAGTCCGGGTGCTCTAATACTCAGGTGATCTGGGGTTGATTGGCTCCAGCCATGTGCCACACAAACAGGAAGAACGGAGGAAGAAAACAAAACAAGACTCGCATGACAAAATAAAAGCGGAATCATGAGAACATCAGACTCTTGGATAATAAAAAGGCGTGCGTGAAGCGTAGATGAAGGATTCTTATAAAGCAATCGGGAGGATTCCTGTTGCCGTTGCTAGCGGCTGCCGTTCCAATCATTGGAAATCTAATAGGAGGACTTGTAAAGAAGTAAAACACGATGAAGACTGTCCAGAAAATGTATCTGGTCTCTCCTCAGCAAATTAACCAGTTATCAAGTCCAACCTCCGACATCTGTGAAACTGCCAAAGATGAATTGAATGAGAAGATGAGGACCATTCTGAATGATTCTCAGTTAAACTCGTATGAGAAGATTAAAAAGTATGATGCTCTATTGCAGAGATATTTAACCTTTACAAAACAGGATCAGAGAGACCAAAGGAGAGTAACTCTGACTTTACAACGAGACAGAGTCAGCGATCACCCCCACGACTCTGACAGTCGTGTCGAAAGTGTTCTAAAAACACCCTTTGTAACAGATGACTTGGGTCAGGATATTCTAAATATCCTTCCGTCAAAAGCTCGAAGAAATGCTGAATACATTATCCAGAGGATATCCAAAAATGGTGATGGTTGGAATACGAATGGCAAATTTATGTATGAAGGAAATGCTGTAAAAGGCTCTCATGTGATTGATATATTCAAGTACCTTTCCCTACCGCATAATAAAAGAAGTTCTCCATTACCTGCGGGATGGTCCTAGTTTCTCGTCACATTATTAAAGCTAAACATCCCTCTCACACTGCTGTCCAATCCTGAAGCGAGGGCTCAATATCAGAGACTTAAATCGAATTCTATCTTGCGAAAGAAAATTATAGCTGAAAGCTGGTCTCCTGATTACAGATTTTTTTTAACACACGAACAAACAAAATAGGATTAGTCACAATAGTCTTTAAAATACTGAAGAGAACAGAGTATGTTGTTTCCACGGACAGTGTGCACATCTTTTTAGACATTGTTGATGTCCTTTCACAAAGTTGTATACCATGAGGTCATATTTTAAGGTATCGTCACTGTATAGACTTAATACTTCTTGGATACACAGCCCTCTAGCACGATGATGGAGGTAGAAGATGCAATGATGACTGTGATTGCAAACTCCAATAGTTTGCTACCTCTATTGTTGTGAACGACGTTAGTTTCTGACTTGTTCCTCCTTTGCCCCGAATGTTTCCATTTTCATCGTTCTCACCAGTACATCCGTACGAATATATTTTCCCCGAGCTTCTCCTGGACGGGAATCAAAAAAACATAAAAAACTAACTGAAGCTTGTGCCGTGGAACTTGATCCTCCTTTATTGAAAGTAATGGTCTCAGGAACATCCAAAAATCCAAACTTAACGGTCAAAACCTATATGTCCATGTTGTTCTTAACAACCCAACACAAATCAACCACGAGCTTACCTTGCACATCCGCCGTTTTTTTCAAAAGACAAAAGTGGCCTTCAAATTAAAACCCACATATATTTATGTAAAGCACTAAACCACAAAACGACTACCTAACAGTGTAAACAATATCAAGTGAAACTTACTTGGGCACTTACAATGACCACATACAAACGATAGAGGGTTCTGTAGTAGACCATTGTTGTACTTGATGTTGCCTGAATGTTTCTTGAGAAACTTTAAAATACTTTCAGGGTAATGTGCAAAGTAGGGCCCCATTCCAAATGAGTCAAAGAAAGTTGTTCTACCGTCTTCTTCGAGAGTTAAACTCTGCCAGTGCTCTCCTGGTTTATGTGCCGGATGTGTGTTGACGATTAAATATTCAGGCAGTCTGAGGGGGTTGTGTAAATTGAGGCAACTTATCCGACGGCCATACACCGTAAAATGTGCCGCTCAAGAGACCTCTCAGCAGCCTCTGTAACTGGAGACTGTCCATAACTTTTTAATAATAGTCCACCAGCACTTGTCTTTTCGCATCAATCTCCAGAATGGAATCATAACAAGCGTACACAATCAGTATTACGGTGTTTGGTAAGGGTACTATGAATCTCATCTCCAGTCTTAAATTCCCATTTGAGACAGGGGAGAGAGCGTCGTTGTCGTCGGCTGGATTGAGATTAAATGCAAACAGTGAATAACCGCTGTTAAAACCTTCGCAGTCAATGCTTAGAGGTAGATCCTTCAAATGTCTTCCTGTAGCTAAAATCATGGTATAAAACTCACTGACTGAAATACCGTGATTAAACTGAGGTTGAAAAGCTTTAGCGGGGATCTGTTGGCCGTCCTGACAGAGGGCGAGATATTCAGTGTTGTAATGATGAAAATTGAACGGGGAGAGATCTCTCATACCGGTAAATGCCTCATGATGCACCATCCCTAAAACCACGTATTTAGGTATTGAACCCAGAAATAAATTATCCTGGGTACATATTAATGAGTTTTCTGGAATGGAGTATGTTTTTACATTGACTCGTGAGAGTGGGCAGAGAGCATTTCCTTTAAAGAAACGCTCTGCATGACCTATTCTCACAGCTGGCGAAACAGTGACTTTGTAACGTTGATTTAAGCAGGTGACTCAAACGCAGATTGGAATCAGAAGATGGGTATTTAATTGTGCAGAACAGGAAGAGTCTTCTGATGCCGTGGTGGAGATCCCAGACAAGTGGCTGGTGAGGGTCCAGGAGTCCAGCTGGCTGCGCTATGGCAATGAAGGAGGTGAAGGTTGTGGAGTAGAGGTGCAGGCAGGCTGAAGTTTTAAGGCAGAAAAGACCGACTGAAATAACTCAGATAATGCAATATCCAGGCAGTGGCAAATAGCGGAATATCTCGCTTGAAGACAAACCATGAAGGGTTGACGAACAGGCGAGGACTGGCAGGTTGGTCGGGTCTTTATACCTTCAGGAGATTGGAGGCAGGTATGGATGTGACTAGGTGGGTTGGGCGGTGACGTCAGCGGAAGAGGTTGTGACAGACTTTCTTCACAAACAGAGAGGCGCCAAGGATTTTCAGACGAAAGGTGGAGTCGCGGGGTCCGGTCAGGCAGAAGGCATCATTCGCCCTAGTGAGTTTAATAACAGTGTCTCACAGAAAAATATGTCGCCGTGGAGAGGACCGAGAAGATGTTCTTCTCTGGATCTGCTCGTGAACTCTGCCCGTTTATTCAGGCCTGCGTTGGGACCGTTTACAGTCAACCAACACAGTTGTGTCTTGGTAAAAAAGACCGGCGCTGAACTGTGTTTTAAGAGTGTCGCCTGAAAAGTTGAGAAGTGTTTTGATCATAGCTCTGTACGGGTGAGTGGAACTGGACTGCGAAATCCTCCGATCCCCCAGGACCACATCACACTGGTCAAAGATGGTGTTTAGAGGATAATTCATGAGACCGACTGTTGCGTCGTTAGCCAGCGGTGTGCTATCAGTGTTAGTAATTTTTGCTCGCACGTGTAGAAGGGTGTCGTTTAGGTCTAGATACTTTTCACCGTCTCCTGCTATAAAAAAACTCAATCGGTCCTCCTTCGCTGATAGCGGCTACTGGAGCAATTTCAGTGTAAATTGGAAAGCTGCGTAATTGGCGGCGTGAATAAATCCAGTTCTGCCAATGTGCATTCAGCAGATTTCTGGTGTAGGAGTGCCATGTTACTGTATATAAGGTTTTTTAAAATATATCAGAGCTCCCTCTGGACTTCCTCTTGGCCCGTTTGCTTCTGTCAACTGACTTCTTTCTTTTTTTGTTTGGACGTTTATTTGAGCTCTGTCTTACACGTCGTCCTCGAGGGCGTCTCTTTGTCCTTCGTGATAAGACGGCTATACCGCCTGACCCTTCCTGTCTCTGTTGATCGCTCATTCCTCTCACGGTATGGGTGAACATATCCAAGGCTATGTTACCCACGTCTTATTTGAGATGGGGTTTCGCTTTGACAATTCCTGATGATCCATGATACAAACCAAAACATTTTTGAGAAGAGGGAACGGATGCCTCGTCCGTACATAACCGGGTCACCGTAGAAACCGGGTAGATCTCCGCCCACCTGTTTTTCATAATATTGTACAAATCTGTGCGGGTCGTCTCTTAAGCCTGTGTGGACCATTGTGTTTGTTTATGACTTGGTCTGCAAAGGCTGGTTATCTCTCTGGTGTTGTGATGATGAATGGATTTCCAGACGACGATTAAAGGGTTATATAATATCCTCTCAAGTAACAGGTCTAAAGTGTAGAGTCACCACCACCTTTCCAAAGGTAAAATTGACTGGTTTGTTAAGATCTGATTTAATTTGTAACTGAATATTTTCAATATGGCTCTTGGCAACCGGTAAATAGTAAGCAGGGTTAAAATGCTGTGTGATTATATCTGAGTAACTACCCTTGATTTCCACCATTCTTAAGAGCGGTGCATACGCATCCCCTACAAGCTGCGGTCTTACAGCGTCGCTGTAACAGTAGCGATGGTAAAACCCCGCTTTTAAATCAGGATGGGGCGCTCTGAACTCACTTAAAAAGCATTAGGTTCTGACCGTCTCCTTGAAGATCAATTTTTTGCCGTGCACCGTCAAACAGGAAGCGTATATCGTCATTGGTTTTTTTAAAGGTTTGCTCCAACTCGGTTGAAATCTGATTAATAGAGTTTTAATATCCACCCTTGAACTTCAGTTTGGAAATATCTCTTCCCGCCATTTTGAAATGTCAATCAACCACTCGTGATTTGTCTTTTGTCCTCTGAGCTGAGGCGCTGGCGTCTCATGGCTCTGTGAAATTCATCTTTATAGCGCCGCAACCTGTTAGCATCTGATTCTGATCCCCTCGGGGGAGTCGTGTTTGTGTTGGAATCAGGTCCTCTAGGGTTCGGTTTCCAGTAAAATGATGCCGCATCCTCCGGAATATTATTCCATGTGTGAGGGTATGTAATCTCCGTCAAAGCAACCTCCCATTTTCCGTTTAAATCGATATGTTGTGCTAAATCAACGCGGAAAGTACCAATCGAGTTGTCTTTAAAAACTTTTGCACTGGCCTTTGATGGTAAAGTCACATAGAAGCGTGCGTTCTTTGAGCCGTACATGATGATATGATGCCTGTTGTATAGGAGGATCGTCTTATATATTTTTTATACCTGAAGCTTTTACCCACCTTTTGAATTTTTCAGGCCAGTTCTTCCACTGGACAAAGACCTGTCTTTATCCTTTAACGACGCGTTCCTTGAGAATCTTTTCAGCGTGAAATACTTCCTTAACCAGTTGCACTCTTTGTAATTCTTGATCATAAAATGACCGCTGGATGGGTTCACCGTCGAAATCTTTCAATTTATGTACAGGCGGGTTGCGGTGGATACATTCAGTTATCGTGAATATCTCTTCTGTAAAACTCTGCTCATACTTTTTGTGAAATACACCTCATAGTTTTGATATCCTAACATGATCGCCCTCCTTAAATTTTGGCTTCTGCCGACCTTTCGACGGTCTAATGTAAAGATTGTCAAACACTTGCAGACTATTTTCTTTAGTTACTTCCATCGGTGTCATTTTTATACTACTGTGATAGCTGTGATTATAACTCTTTACTAGATCCTGTAAAACCTCGATGTAATGTAATCTTTTGAGCTGTAAAATATCTCCACATCCGATTTTTAAGAGTGCAGTTAAATCTCTCAACCACAGAGGCCTTAAAGTCACTCGCTGTTGAAAAATGAATAATTCTCTTCCTTTCCATCAAAGCCCGGAAACTCTTGCTAAAAAATGCTTTCCCATCATCCGTCTGTAGCTTTGCAGGCGTCCCGCTCTCATCCAGCACTGATTCAAACGCCTTCATTGTCTCAATCGCAGTTTTTCTTTTTAAAATGCGTAAATAGGCCTTCTTTGAAAATACATCTATAACGGTCAATAAGTAATTTTGATCGTCGTTATATCTAGCCAATGCCTGCATGTCCCATCAGTCGGCCTGGAATTGTTGAAGAGGCCTGTGAACAAATACTCTGCTTCTCGGCTGGTTTACGCACGGTGTAAGCATCCTGTTTTGATGAAAAATCTTCAATAGATTTAGAACTGACTGGTTTTCCAGTCTCATCCTGCACCCCTGGACGAAGGCGACTCACACCTCCAGAGGTCCCGGGGTGAAGAGGATTGTAATAAACTCTTTTAATGATGTGTTTCACCGTCATGTTAAACGAGAAATGAATGAGCTGAGATCCAAATATACTTCTTAATGTTTTTTATTCCACAGGTTATGTAAGGATTCAAACGTAATGTTATACAAAGAGAGTAAAAGAGTAAAAAAAAATAAAAAAAGTATCACATACGAGGGAATCTCGTGTTTGTGACATCGACCAGGACCGGCGTTCTATTCCAGATTCTACTTGCTGAATCCAGACGTTCAATTAGAGGATCCTCATGCTCATGTTTGATGTATTCATTCCAGACACTTGATTTTGGAGACCTCATTTCGAGCAAGACTGTCTCAGCCGTAGCCTTGGTTCTCATTTTCTCCGGTTGTACGTCATTCAGGGTCAAGTAGTGTTGTATAGCAGACAGAAAGTTCTTGTTACAGAGTCTCTTCATCAACGGGTGGAAGTTAAGACTGTATAAATCATCCTCCATCTCTTCAAGGCAGCTGTGTTGTAGTTGGCTGGGATGGTCTACTTGGCAACCGTAGCAGATCTCCCTCCAATACCTGCGCATGGTTTTACCTGGTAGATGAAATACAACTGTCTTTAAAGCTTTCAAGAAGAAACCGCTTATCCATCCATCCGTGTCATCATTAGCTGCTGGTTCTTGGTCTTGAGAAGCTGAAGATGAAGCAGGCGGATGCACGCCGACAGTTTCGTTCTTGGGGTAGGAGGTTGGTGCTCTCCCTACAGGTTCCTCCTCATCATCCACATCTTCCATTTCAGTTGCATCAAAGTCGTCTGTGTCGTCTTTGATGGTCGCTGAAGGACAGGCTCCATCTGTCGTGTTGTTGTTAGAACCATCGTACTCATGACCATCACCAGTTACGTGTTCTACCACAGGAAATACAGGGCTCGTCGAGGAGTTGTTCATTCCGTACCCAGTGCCGCCTGTAGCAGCTCCGAGGAAGATAGTGCCAATACCTCTCTTCCCTTCGGTCCTCATCGTTGTCTTAGTTGCTCTTGTTTCGACAGGTACGTCTGCAGGGTGTCGCTCTGGAAAAAATCCTCTTTATAGCAGCCATCAGTGAGTAGGCGGTCCAAAGGGGGCAGGACTAAAAGGTCAGTGCCTCTTTCGGCACAAGGACATCATTCCATCAGCGGCTATGCTAGAAGAGGCCGTCGATTTTCGGAGAAACTCCTGAATTTTCTTACTCCAAGCATCCATTGGTATGGTTAACAGAGTACGAAATACACCGCAATCAGAATTAAAATACTCCAGTACGAAATCTTGTTCTTGTTCACCCGTGACTCCTGTCGATACTTTATGGATGGCCATGAAGGACCATCGTCCTGATCCTGAGATTTTAGCCAGCCATATAGCCACGAAGGACGGCTTCCTCTCCATTCGATCAGGTTTGTTAGACACGGCTCCAGCCTTCTGACGTTGTTGTTGTTCTTCTTCTTCTTCTTCTTCAGCCCTTGGAAAATTTTCTGGCTTCACCTCTATTAGCACACCACAGTCGTTAGACTGATAACACAGCCATCTCCGTAGGTTTTGTCATCATCCAGCTGATAAATGTACAATTCAGTTTTCAGGTTTGACATTTTGGTGTATTCTTCTTCTCTCTGACGAGGCAGCAAAAGAAGTGTCAAGATGCAAAATAGCCATTTTGTCACCTATGGTGACATTAGAACCCTCAGTCACACCTGAAGACATAATCTTGATCCAAGAAAATGCAGATGAAAATGAAAAGGTTTTGTGGAAACAAAAAGGAGCTACTGTGGACAATCAGGGTCTCTGGCGATCACATGAAGGCAAGCTCGTAGCTCCAACTGCACTTTTGACCATCTTGATTTCGGAGGTGCACAGTGATCTGCACTGCACGCAAGGGGGGAAGTGGTGAAGAAAATCAGACAGCAGGGATATTGGTCCCCATTTTTGCAGACAACAACAGATGAAGTGCTGAATCAATGTGAGATTTGTGAAGAAAACAACGAAAAAACATCAAGATACCAATAGGTCATATTCCAGTCCCAGAAGGTCCATTTAAACATCTTGTGATCGATTACGTTGACATGATAAAAACGGTTCAAGGGAGACGCAACATGTTGGTGGTAATTGATCGGTTAAGCTGCTGGGTTGAAGCAGCACCATCTAAAGACTTGAGTGCTGAAACAGTAATCAAATTCCTGACCAGATAAATCATTCCTCGAGTTGGCATTCCGTCAGAAATAAGCTCAGACAACGGTGCTGCATTTGTACAAAAGGTTGTGAAGGGCATCTTGCAGCAACTTCGAATCAAACAACGATTGGGTGCCGTTTATCACCCCCAGAGTCAGGGAATGGTTGAGGGGATAAATGGAACCCTGAAAGCGAAACTGAATAAGATCTGTGCTAGCACGAAGCTAAACTGGGTTGATGCGTTACCATTAGCACTGATGAGTTATCGCATGCAAACTCATCAAAGCACGCATTTGACACCACACAAGATGTTGACGGGATGGCCGATGCCGGCACCACACTTGAGGGGACCCTACAAGGGGCCTCCACTTGAGCAACTACAATCTGAACTTAGAAGTTATACGAAGCAACTAACTTCTATCCATAAGACTATCTATCTGCAGGAGAGAAAACGGGAGCTTGAGGCCGATCGTGAGGCCGGGCATTTGGTGGTTCCCGGCGACCAGGAGTATATCAAGGTCTTCCGAAGGAAGTGGCACCAGCCGAGATGTGAAGGTCCATACACCGTGGTCCGAGCAACACCAACAGCTGTCCAAGTCGAAGGCAGCGCCACTTGGTACCATCTGAGCCATTGCACAAAGGCCCAAGGCCATCACAACCAAAGAGGTAATAAAACAGGCAGTGAAGTCAATGATTTAGATAGTCAAAATGTTGATGACAAGGCTTGCTGTGATAATAAGTTGTCTGGTTTGGTTGTCACCAGGAGACGAGCTCGCGCAGCTTGCGAGACCGCAGCAGCCGACCAAAGTCCAGACCGTGACACCCTAAGTTCCAGCTAAAAAACTCGAGCATAACAGGGACTCAGTTAAGTACGATGCGATCACCCGTTGTGTGAAAAATGCCCAGAAACACAAAACGTTAAGCGTATTGGTGCAGGACAGGCGGAGTAAAAGTGGGATCCATGTCAGAGGTCAGGGAGCTCTAGGTAAAACACTGTCTGCCAAACTTGGAACCACACCACAGTCAAAAAAAAGGAAACGAAGATGACCGTCCAGTTTTGACCACCACTAGTCCTCTCTGTAATAAAACCACATTATTCGATTAATTATATTTACTATTTACACAAACCATACCTATGAAATATTTAAACTACTGGGAGAACAACTGCATGAAACTGGTAAAATGGTGTTACGAAATCGTCAGGTGTTAGATTGGTTGGTGTGTGTCACATGTTTGCAGATCAGTGTTGCACTTACATTCCAACAACACCGCGCCTGATGGAACATTTGCCATTGCAATGGATAAACTTAGAGATTCAAAAAATGAGATAAAAGAGCATGCAGGAGCTATAAGTTGGGCCTGGGATTGGTTAGATGGACACCGAAGAAAATGTGGAGCATTTTTTGCAGAAGTGAGGATGACTACTGCAATCATACTCATCGTCATTTTTCTTCTGGCATGTTGCATCGTACCCATGATGAGGAAACTGTGTCTGCGAATGACTGAGAAGCAGTTAGCGGTCACGACGGGACTTTGGAACGCACAGATGCTGAACATGATGCCTGCTGAACAACTGGCTCTCGTGGTGACTGAGAGACCACATCTGTAGCCATCACCTGATTAATTGGAAGACTCTGATCATACTCCAGAGGTGACTGAAGAATGAGGTGTTGTTATGATTACATGACAAATGTGTTTAAATCATGATCCTATGTTTCTTTGCCAGTATAATTACTTGAATATTGTTTCACTAAAAAAAAAAAAAAAAAAAAAAGAAAATTTCACCTATGACGAAAAGTGACAACAAAAAACAATTGGGGAAAACTTTTGATGCTTCCGGAAACGAACTGACTAACATTTTCCTGCGACGCGGTTGAGATTTTTATTTAACCAGACAGCAGTAAACATATTGAACTAACTACAGCTATATGAATCATTTAGTTAACATTTTCTACATACTTATATCCAGTATATTGTCACTGCTCTGTTACAGTACGAAATAATCTTCAATAAAATAAAATGGGATAGTTTGCTAAATTCGGTGTGTGGGTCTGAGACCCACAAAGGGGAGATATGTTGTGGAATAATTTGACCTGTGTCATTAGGGTTACAATGATAACTTGTTTTTCAGTACCAATGGAATGTTGAACAGATATCCACCCACTCTGTATTCCAAATACGCCAGAGATGGTACCCTTGAAGTGAAAACAGGAATGTATGTTTTCTCTGGAGCTGCCAGAAGCTCTTGTTTTTGTGATTCAGCCAGGAGGCCAAAGGTGGACATGCATGTTTGTGACAATGTGTATCTGGTACAAGGAACGCCCTTGATCCAGCCCCTACCTAATGTGTTTGTACTTTGAACAATTTGATACTGAGCGATGTCAAGCGATGAAATTATGTTACGCTGATGTGGAATAAAACAAAGCTTGTATCCCACTACTTCTGTGGTTTCTTCTGCTCCCGACTCGACGCCCTGAGAAGTGTACCCCGCTGGCCGGACTACACTAACAATTCTCTCATTTATTGGCCAGAGCTGCTGGAAGCACCTGAAGACAGGACAAAGTGAGGCAAAGAAGAAGCAGCTACTTCAGATAAATAGAATTCTGCAAAAGTTGAGACGGAAGCCCAGGAGGCAGCGTGGCAGATTTCTGCCAAAGAAACTCCTCTGAAGGCTGCTATGGATGTTGCCCCATTTTACCACCTGCCAGTGCCACCCACAGCTTCTCTGTTTTCCTGAAGGCCTTGACTGCATTTAGATAAGCTCTCAGTGCCCTCACAGGAATACATGAAATACAGTCAGGACTAATCGAGAAGGCACATAGTTCTCCAAACCCTCCTGATGGAGGCCAGAGCCAGGAGAAGAGCTGTTTTGTAAGCCACCAGCTCCAAAGGAGTC
Source organism: Synchiropus splendidus (assembly GCF_027744825.2). Classification (NCBI taxonomy): domain Eukaryota; kingdom Metazoa; phylum Chordata; class Actinopteri; order Syngnathiformes; family Callionymidae; genus Synchiropus; species Synchiropus splendidus. The sequence goes on from NC_071338.1 coordinate 3,201,910, forward strand.
TGATCAAGTGGCTCCAAGAGAGCTTCAGAGTCAGACTTAATACCAATTGAAGATCCTAATAGGGGCAGATGCGAGGTGGGTCTTTGTCTTGTCTCCCTGCTTTAACTGGACTAGCAGTGGATGTTTACCCAACAGACAGCAGTCCACACCCGTTCAGCATTAAACGGGTGTGGACCCCTCATAATTTCTACTACCTGCTGCAGGCTCACATCTGCGACATCTCTGGGTACCAGATCGAGCTGGGGTTATCTGCCGCCAATAGAATCACTGTCACCTTCTGAATCCTCCTCATCAACTGAAGGAGGAGGTGAGGTGGAGGGAAGGTGTGAAGGAGGCCCTCCGGCAACAAACACTGTTGGCAAAGAGGTCCGCCAGTGGGAGCCCAAACTTGGCCCAAATCATGTCCACCATGTCCTATGACAAACCCCACTCGTCACAAGGAATATTACACCAGCCTTTCTACTTCACTGGAAGTGCCAGGGCACTCTGCAAAATATGATTGTGAAATTAGAGAGGAGTGAGTCAGTGACTCTGTAATTGTGAAATTACAATTGTGAAATTACAGCTGGAGCCGGCACATCTGGCACATGAAGCGAAGAATCTTGAGATCTGAAGACGAGCGGAGCGCCTCCTCTGGACCACGGAAACGTCAGGCAGGACTGAGGTGTCATCACACTCAGGGGAGAAGGATTGCCGTGGGCCCTGACGCGCCAGTCATTCATAGCTAGTGATGCCATCATCCTTCTAGTTACGGGAGCAACGCCGTTTAGCTTCTGCCGACCACCAAAGCATGTAGTCATGATCTGGTAAACTGCAGGGTCGCCGTATGTCAAGAACCCATCTGGAATTCTGAATCACCCATGAAGTCATCTTGAGCACATGGCTTTGCGGACTGACCAGGAATCCATGGGACAAAACCATGGCCATCCTTAACCGGCGTCCTGACTGGCAGCGCTGTCTTCTTTGCCGGATGGCCGTCAAGGTAATGCGCATTTTATTGCACCTAATCCGCTTCCAATTATATGCGAAGGCACCAGCAGTATATGAAACTGGATAACACTGCGACCAACAAACCCCTCGCATGAACAGGTTGCAGCACACCCTCGTGTGAGTGTGTGCACAGGTGGCAGATTCGCGCAGTCCGGAACACCTCGCCCGTGGTCTATTCAGCCTGAATGAATGAATGGGTTGTGAAGATGTAGCATTAACAGCCCCTCATACATAGAGTGTTCCTCAGAAGATGCAAATTTCACCTGCCACTATAGCAGAAAGGGTCTTTGTACTGGGTGCAGAACTAATTCAACCTGTCTAAAGTGATTTAACAGAGTTATGAACACTTATTTTCGACGATCTGTAAACCACCTTTTCTTTGGCTGACAATGCGTTTTATGCACTGTTCACTCACTGCTCATGTATGCTTGAGATAATGAAATTTTTTTCCTGCAACTAAAGGAAAAACACTCTTTCTAGTATAATTAACACCACCACCAACACCAAGATTTCTGAACTGTATTTCAGGGGGTTATAAAGTTTTTTTTTTTCCTGCTCAGCCTCTCTCGGGCTGAAAACGCGTTTTCTGCCCTGTTCACCCACTGCTCAGAATAGTCTCAGAACATGAAAATATCACCTGCAACTATAGGAAAAACATTCTTCCTGGTATATTCAACAGTAAACCTACATTTCTGACATGTTTTTAGAGGGTTATCAAAAATTAAATTTTTGCCGGTCCGAAAACGCATTTTACGCACTGTTCACTCACTGCTGAGCGATTCCTCAGAAGATGAAAATTTGACCTGCCACTTTAGCAGAAAAGGTATTTCTCCTGGGTGCAGAACTAACTCAACCTGTCTGAAGTGATTGAAGAGAGCAATCAACATTTTTATTTGTGTCGGTCTTTAAACCACCTTTTTTGGCCGAAAACGCGTTTTACGCACCGTTCACTCACTGCTCACGGATGCCTGAGATCATGAAAATTTCTCCTGCAACTATAGGAAAAACTCTCTATCTAGTATAATTAACACGAATCCTACATTTCTGAACAAAATTTCAGGGGGTTATCAACTTTTTTTTTTTTTTTCCTGGTCAGAAACCGAGCTTCTCTCGGCCTGAAAAGGCTTTTTCTGCTCTGTTCACTCTCATCGATGCCAAAGAACATGAAAATTTCACCTGACTCTATAGCAGAAGGCGTCTTTCTTGGAGCTGCAGAACTAATTCAACCACTCAGAGTGGTTTCAGAGAGTTATCAACATTTTTATCGTTGTTGGTCTGAAAACCACAATCACTCGGGCTGAGAACGCGTTTTCTGCACCGTGCACTCACTTATCAGAATAGACTCCGAACATAAAAATGTCTCCTGCAACTGTTACTGATTTCACTCTTTCGAGTATATTCAACACTAAACCTACATTTTGAACTGTTTTTAGAGGGTTATTAACATTTTTATCTTTGACTGTCCGAAACCCACTTTTTCTTTGGCCGACAACGCATTTGTGACAGTGAGTGAACACACTGTTCACTCACTGCCCAGCGATTTCTCAGAAGATTAAAATTTCACCTGCCACTACAGCAGAAAAAGTATTTCTACTGGTTGCAGAACTAATTCAACCTGTCTAAAGTGATTTAAGAGAGTTATCAAGATTATTTATATTAATTGTTTTATTATTTAAGTCGGTCTGAAAACCAGCTTCACTCAGGCTGAAAACGTTTTCTGCACTGTTCACTCACTGATCAAAAGTGCCTCAGAACATGAAAATATCACCAGCAACTATAGGAAAAAAATTCTTTCTAGTATATACAACACTAAACGTGTGTTTTTTGAGGGTAATCAACAATTTTATTTTTGCCAGTCCGAAACCCACTTTCTTTCTTGCTGAAAACTCTATATTATTATATTATATATATTATATTCTGTACTGTTCAGTCACTGCTCAGGGAAGCCTGAGAACATGAAAATTTATCCTGACTTCACAGCAGAAGCCTTCATTCTAGTAGCTGCAGGACTAATTCAACCTCAGAACTAATTCAAGTGGTTTCAGAGAGTTATCAAGATTTCTATTTTTGTTGGTCTGAAAACCACAGTCCCTCCGGCTGAAAACATGTTTTCTGCGCTGTTCACTCACTGCTTAGAGGGGTGACTTAGAATATGAGAATTTCACCTACAGCTATAGGAGAAACACTCTTTCTAGTATATTCAACACTAAACCTCGACGAATAGGGCGCTGCGACTGGCCTACAAGCAGCTGAACCGTTCCACATTTCCTGCTTCCAAGCCATGGGATGAGTTTGACGAGAGCCAGCCGCTGCTATGAGGTTGATCTGGAGACTCTGTTCCCAGAGTTAGCTGAGTTCCGTGTGGTGGAGTCAAGCACATCCGCTGCCCGTCGTATCGAAGTTGAGCTCTCTCTCCACCGCCATCTCAAGAATCATCCCACTTCACTAACGGCCCGCTGGCGTTGAATGGCGAGACTACACACAGGGCACGACCGCGTGTTGTCTGCCCATAACTGCAGGTAAGAGGTAATGCTGACAAGATGGCGCCGACGAAGGCTGACCTGGAATTATCGTGCATGTTATTTTGTTTATTTTTGTGTTTTGATGGAGCATCTGCGTGTTTTTACACACGAGATCAGTTGATGAACATCAGGGCTCTGACTCCGTCTGACTTACTACCAGTATTTGTGGTGTCAGTTACGGAGTTAGTTCATCTTTTGGCTGGGCGGAAGAAACTGAGGAGGAGAGGGAAACGTGCCGGTGCACTCGTTCGCCTTCGTCGAAGAGGATCGCGCACTCCGCTTCCCGGGATAATCCTCTCCAACGTCCGGTCGCTCAGCAATAAGATGGATGAACTGGCGCTGATGTTGAGACGGAACAGAGACTTCTCCTCCTCTTGTGTTTTGTGTTTCACGGAGACGTGGTTGAGCGATCTCATCCCGGACACTGCGCTTCATCTGGAGGGTTTCCAGCTTCACCGCGCGGACCGGGTTCAGGAGCTGGTGTACGGACGTGACGGTGATCTTTCAGCACTGCTCTCCCTCTCTGGAATGTCTGATCGTGAACTGTAAGCCGTTTTACTCCCCACGTGAGTTCGCTTCATTCATTCTGGCTCCCATATATATCCCGCCCAGCGCGAATGTACGTGAGGCTCAGAGTGCGCTCGCGGATCAGGTTCTGCATGTGGAGCGAACTTTCCCGGACTCTCCTGTGATTGTGCTTGGTGACTTCAACAAGGCGACTCTGAGTGAGGAGCTTCCCAGGTACAGGCAGGTTGTAAAATGTTCCACCAGAGAGCAGAGCGTGCTGGATCACTGTTACTCATCGCTCCGCAACTCTTATACCGCCCTCCCTCGAGCTGCACTGGGTCTCTCTGAACACTTGATGGTTCATCTTGTTCCTACATACAAGCAGAAGCTGAAGCTGGCAAAGCCTGTTGTGAGGAGCATGAAGATCTGGACAAGTGAAGCTAAAGAGGAGCTGCAGTCTTGCATGGAGACCACAGACTGGGAAGTGATCAGGGCTGCCACCAACAATCTGGATGAGTATACAGACACTGTGACTTCATGGATCAGCTACTGTGAAGAGTGCATAGTTCCAACCCGCACCAAGGTGAGTTATGCAAATGACAAACCTTGGTTCACAACTAAACTCAACCAGATCAGACAGGAGAAGGTGGCAGCTCGCAAGAGTGGGGGCAGGAACTGCTACAAAGAGATGAAGTATCGGTTTCAGAGGGAGCTGAAGAAAGCTAAGGCCGCATACTCTGACAAACTAACGCAGCAGTTCTCAGCCAATGACTCGGCTGTGGTGTGGAGAGGGCTCAAGGTGCCCACTAACTACAAGCCACGTGCCCCCCACACTCTGAACAACCTCGCTCTTGCACAGGACTTGAACAACTTCTATTGTCGCTTTGAGCAGCCCTTTTGCACCAACACCTCTGCGGTCTCTCCAGCCCCATGTTCCACTTTACAACAAAGGACTATGCTGTCTCTTAGTGACACAACTAAGATGAACGATGTCACTGAGACAGCAAAGTCGATCACAGACACTTTTGATGAGCCACCCCCTCACCTCCCCCCTCTTCCTCTTTCTCTTGACATCATGGAGCAGGACGTGCGCACTCAGTTCAGGAGGCTGAACCTTCAGAAGGCGGCGGGTCCGGACAGAGTTTCCCCTGCCATCCTGAGGCATTGTGCTGCTGAGCTGGCTCCAGTGTTCACGGACATCTTCAATGCTTCCTTGGTGTCCTGTCATGTACCTGCCTGCTTTAAGTCCACCACTATCATCCCTGTTCCCAAGAAGGCCAGGATCACAGGACTGAATGACTACAGACCGGTGGCACTGACGTCTGTGGTCATGAAGTCCTTTGAGCGCCTGGTTCTGTCCCACCTGAAATCTATCACTGCTTCTCACCTGCACTCATTGCAGTTTGGCTACAGAGCCAACAGATCTGCGGACGATGCAGTGAACCAGGCCCTTCATTTCGTTCTGGAGCATCTGGACTGCCCAGGAACCTATGCCAGGATCCTGTTTGTGGACTTCAGCTCTGCCTTTAACACAATTCTTCCAGCTCTGCTTGAAGACAAGCTTGGCCAGCTGGACGTGCCTGACTCCCTCTGCAGATGGATTACAGACTTCCTGACCAGCCGAAGTCAGCGTGTGAGGCTGGGGACGACTGTCTCTGACACTCGGACCCTCAACATCGGGTCTCCTCAGGGCTGTGTTCTCTCACCATGGCTCTTCTCTCTGTACACTAACTGCTGCACCTCCAGCCACGAGTCCGTGAAGCTGATCAAGTTTGCGGATGACACCACCATCATTGGGCTCATCTAAGATGGAGATGAGTCGGCTTACAGGAGGGAGGTGGAGCGGCTAGTGTCCTGGTGCAGCCACAACAACCTGGAGCTCAATGCCCAGAAGACAGTGGAGATGGTCATAGACTTCAGGAGAGTCACAGTTTCTCGGTCCCCTCTCATGTTGGCTGGTTTACCTATTCCTATTGTGGACTCCTTCTACTTCCTGGGAACCACCATCAATGAGGACCTCAAATGGGAGCCAACCATCAGGTCCCTCATCAGGAAGGCCCAGCAGAGAATGTTCTTTCTGAGGCAGGTACGGAAACTACGACTGCCGACGAAGTTGCTGGTGGAGTTCTATACGGCCATCATCCAGTCCATCCTCACCTCCTCTATCACCGTCTGGTACAACAGCACCACCTCCAGGGACAAGAGCCGACTGCAGCGCATCGTACGTTCTGCTGAGAAGGTGATCGGTTGCAGCCTGCCACCTCTTCAGGACCTGTATGCCTCTAGGACCCAGAGACGTGCAGGTCGGATCAGAGCCGACCCTTCTCACCCTGGACATGGACTGTTTGTTCCTCTTCCCTCTGGCAGGAGGCTACGGTCCATCCCGACCAGAACCTCCCGTCACAGGAACAGCTTCTTCCCCTCGGCCATCAGACTGTTAAATTTGTGAACAGCCTTGTTGTTATGTTATTCTATTTATTTTATTTTATTTTATTTTATTTGTTTTTTGTTGCACTTTATTCCAAGGCACTTTCCTAGTCAGTGGGCTCCCCACTGACCATGGCAATAAATCTCATTCTGATTCTGATTCTGATTCTGATTCTGATTCTGGAAGATATCCGGACTATTCCCGGCGCAGTTCTGACACTCCGGTGGCACTAGCACTACACGTGGTCAGGTAAGGAGTTTACTGCTTAGGTGGAGGGTTTGGAATTGTGGCGCTGTGTTCCCTCTCACTCAGAAGTCGTGCGCGATTTGCGATGCGCGATACCCCCGCCCCTTGAGCTCGACTTCTCCCCTGAGGAGTGACCATCCTAGCATCGCGCAGTGGAATGGTGTCAACGCAGTCGGCAACCAGCACATAGCGCTTGAGAAGATCATCGCGCTCTTTTTGAGCTCCATGGACAGACTCATCCATCGCAGAACCTCTCTCACTCCACCAGAGATTTTGGAGATCCAACAGCCCGTTGGCGTGGTGCTCTGCTCGCGGCGCCTCCTCCACACACAGCCGCCGCCGAGGTGGAACACTGTCGCTGGTCGAAGGGGCGGGGTGAGCCCAGCCATCTGGATCGTAGCTGCACTGATCCTCGCAGCTCCTCTTGGAGAGACCAGTCGGCTGCTCTCACCTCCGCTCCCTCCAAAAGCCTACAAATAAATCATTGTATGTAAAATAAAAAATAAGCTGCATTACATTGGTATCGGGTCTGTTTCCTGTCTGCCCAAAATTAGGGCTTATCACCGCCAAGTTCACCTCCGGTTCCAGTCAGTGCGAACTCCGGCTTCAAAAATGTGTTTTTGTTTGACGTTGTCTCAGGAGACGGGGAGGTTTCAGGAGCCAAGAAGTTATGTTTTTCCTTAGCTTCTCCACAATTAGAAGCAGAGGTGTCAGATAACTCTTTCCACTCTCTCACGTTTCGTTCTAGCCAAAAGTCAGGGGAGTTTCAATTCTGCCATTAACTCTTCTTATTCCTCAGACTCGCCAGTTTTTAGCAGGGGTCGCCACAGGACTGTGAAAGCCACCACTTGAGAGGCTCTCACAGTAGGCGCTGCGTGCCAGACCTGCTCTGTTCTCAGCTCCCTCACGCGATGTCTGATGCGATGTCTGTCTGTGATTCTGTTCTCTGCAGCCCTCCAAACCTCTCAGAGGCAAGCAGGACATCGTCCTGCCTAGTCATCTCTTTCTGAGATTGGGCCGGTCCCTCGGGTGTCCATCTCAGAAGAATTGCTGTGTCAGATCAAGGTACAATACAAGTTTGGTGGCCCTACTTCCTCTGATGGCTCAGCTGAAAAAAGCAAGTCTGTTTTTGAACAACCAGCGGGACTTGAAGTGCCCAGAGGAGTGGGCGCTGTGCACCGACGACCCTGTCATCCTGGACCCTACCCGGAGTCCTCTCCTGTGGTCAGGTCGCCAGTCTTGAAAGAGTATCTTCTGAATTGAAAGCGCCTGTCTCCTCACCTGCCCATATGGATCGAGAAGATATTCGGTCATTGACACGTCTTTCAGATTCACAGTCAACCCCGAGGTTCTGCGACACCACGTGGACCTGGGTGAACTCAGAGAACCAGCTGTCGTGTCTGATGGAGGAGGACCGCGCTCTCCTGTCAAAGGAAGTAATTGTACGAGTGGCAAAGCGATCCAGATACGCTGGGTTTTACTCCAGGTACTTTCTAGGACCCAAAAAGACACAGTGGAGACATGTTCTGCACCTCAGTCTCCTCAACCAATTCATGACCAGATAGCGGTTCCGGACCAGCAGGAGACTCCTGGAGTGCGTCAGAGTGTGAGAGTGGATGACCTCCATAGATCTTGCACACGCCTACTTCCACAACACAGTTTCTAGTGTCTTGTGCCTCGCACCTTCGCCAAGTGCATGAAGGCGGGGCTCGAACCACTAAGGAGACAGGGTGTGCGGATTCTGACGTACTTGGACTACTGGTTGATTCTAGCCAGGTCCAAACAGGAGTCATGAGCACACACCAGATTGGTGTTGGACCACATCGCGCGATTGAGGCAGGGGCCCACGCCTTGGTCTGCTCAACATGCGAGGTCTTCAGAAGTGGTTTCGCGGTCTGCACCCTCACCCGACTCCAGACCAAAGACCAGAAGACAAATCTCGAGTGTCGGGCCTGACCGGAGACTGAGTCCAGCATGACCCCCAGGAAAGTCGTGCTCTGACTGGGACTCAGCGCGCTTTTCAGGATCCAACAATTCCTACAAGTCTTTACAGATGCATCTCTGTCCGGCGGGGGAGGCCACCTGGATCAGATCTGCGTCAGCGGGATCTGGAGCAGTTCCGAAGGTCGTCACATGAACCCGATGGAACTGTTGGCGGTTTTAGAGTGTTGGTGGCCCTTTCTCTCCATCTAATTGGGAACGACGTTATGGTGAGATCAGACAGCGCCACCACAGTGGCCTACATCAACCGTCAGGGTGGCGTGAGGTCGTCTGTGTCACACAACCTCGCCACAAAGATTTTTTCTCTGGGCTGATGTACATTTAGCCTCATTGAGGGCTCTGCCAGATTAATGGAGTTTATCTCAGGAGATGGCAAACATGATCAGCGAGTTTTTCGGCCACCCAGTGGCTGATGTCTTTGCCAGCAGATAGAGCTTCAAATGTCCTCTCTGGTTCTCTCCCCGTAGATCTGATGACCTTCCACTGGATGTGGACGCCCTGGCTCATCCAAGGTGGCCAAAAGGCCTCCTGTATGCCTTTCCCCCTCCTTCCCTTAATCCAAACAGCCCCAGCTCCAGCTGGTATCCGGAGATGTGTCAAATGCGGATCAAAGGCCACTGGGAGTTCCCTCCATCGAGGTCAGCGCTTCTGCAAACATCAGGAACCCTGAGGTCTAGACCACCCCTCAAGGTTTGGCTTCTCCAGGGTTAACAATCAGTCACTTGCCCCCTGATGTCCAATTGACTTTTCAGAACGTTTAAGCTCTGCCAACCCTCAGAGTATACAATGCTAATTGGACATGTTTCCCCGGTGGTGTGGAACCCAGTCAGCCTGCCCATTATCGGCAATTATTTCTCTCATCCTCTTGTTTCTGCAGCATCTGGTTAACCAAGGTCGGAGCAGCCCTACATTACGGGTTTATGTAGCAGCCCTTTCCATGCTACACAATGGTCTGGACGGCCACCCCTTCGGCAAGCATCGTCAAGTGAGCCGTTTCATGAGATGAGTGAAAAGGCTTAGACCAACCTCAAGACCTTTATGTCATTACTGGGACCTGCAGCTGGTACTCAATTCACTCTCCGAAGCCCCTTTTGAGCCACTTGATCAGGCCTCCAAGGAGCTAGTAGCTCTTTTTCGATCAGCCCTGATTGCATCTCTTTTGGTGTCGATGACTCGGCGGTATCACTTAGACCCAACCCTGCCATCGCACCTAAATGTCTCTCTTCTTCTTCACAGGTCAGCACCTTATCAGTGAAGACTTTCTGCCCTCCTCCCCATTCATACGAGCAGCGCTAAAAGCTTAACTGGATCGAGTCCAACCCTTCGGAAAGACGGACAGTCTGTGGGTGGCTCTCCCTGGTGGTAAGAAGGGGCAGGCGCTGTCCACTCACAGGTTTTCACATTGGCTTAGAATTGCCATCATGAAAGCTTATGAGACTGCGAAAAAACGGGCACCGGAATCCCTGAGAGCACACTTGACGAGATGCCTGGCAACATCTGTGGCTGCTTTCAAGGGAGTATCTCATGTCTCATGTCATTCTGTCTTCAGGAGCAGCCGAACCCTGCAAACCTTCGGCCCTCATTCACAGCACTGGCTCTGGGACACCAGTATCTGCTTCATTACAGTGCTGTGCAGAGTGCAGCGTCCCGAGATCCACCGGATTCCTGCATGACTGTTTATTCATTTGTGAATAAACTCCCTCTTTCTTGCTCAGCTCAGACTAGAACCCTGACTGTAGCTGCTCAGTAAATGTTTTCCCTATAGGTTTGGAGGACTGTTAATGCCACTTTCTATTTCAGCCGCAGAGTGGCTAAACGAGGGCAACGCAGTTCCTGCTGATCCACAGTGTAGGGTACACACCATATATGAGGGGTTGTAAACGCCACCTTCTATATCAGCTTAAGGTGACAAAGATGAGGCGGCAGCTCCTGCCACCCAGAGTGTAAAATTACACTCTATGTATGAGGGGTTGTTAATGCTACATCTTCACAACCCATTCATTAATTCATTCACGCTGGATAGACCCTGGGCGTGGCGGTTGCATAAGAAGTCTCATAGGCCGGTCCCGTGTGAGGCCCTGGCCATCGGAGATATTGACAGGACCATGGGCTCACCACCTTACGTCATACCAAAGCAACATCGCCGGTGACATTACAGGCGGTTCAGTGCAGCAAAACGTGCATCTCCTTGAAGGCTGTCTGCAAAGGAGCCAGCGGTGCCAGTCAGACGTCCGGTATGGATGGCCATGGTAATTGCTCATGGTTCTCAGGTCAGGCCACATTGCAAGGCTGGGGTTTAAGCTTTGTGGTCAAGATGACCTCATAGGTGTTCCAGAGTCCCGGGAGGTGTTCTGGACTGCGTAACTCTGCCACCTGTGCTCACACACACACTCACACAAGGGTGTGCTGCAACCAGTTCATGTCCTGCAAACAGTCCTGCAGCAGGGGGCTACTTCAAGGCTAGCATGTGGTCCTAAATGCTAAATCACACTCAACACTCAAAGCATGTAATGCTAAATGGGTGTGGACTGTTGTCCGTTGCTAGTCCAGTTCATGCAGGGATCTCGAAGACTCAGACCTATCTCCAGACGCATCTGCCCCTATTGGGATCTTCAATTGGTATATAATACTCTCTCTGAAGCTTCCTTCAAGCCCCTTGATCAGGCTCCTTTGGAGCAGCTCTCCTCCTGGGCCTGGCCTCCATCAGGAGGGTTTGGAGAACTATGTGCCTTCTCGATTAGTCTTTTTTCACAAATTTCTTTGTGCCAAGGTCAGCAATTTTTCAGTGAAGGCTTTCTGTCTTACCCGCCACCCGGATGAGAATCACTGGCGCTTGCAGTGAGAGCCTTCAGGAAAACAGATAAGCTGTGGGTGGCTCTGGCAGGTGGTAAAAAGGGACAACATCCATAGCTGCCATCAGAGGAGTTTCCTTGGCAGAAACCTGCCAAGCAGCCTCCTCGGCTTCTGCCTCATCTTTTGCAGATTTCTATTTGTCTGACGGAGCACCTTCTTCTTTGCCTCACGTTGTCCTGTTTACAGGTGCTTCCAGCAGCTCTGGACAATAGATGAGAGAATCGCTCTCTTTGGCAGCGCTTTGTCATGGGCCAAACGTGTCTCCACTGGCGAGTTCTCCCTCCAAATATGGACGGTTATTAGTGCCTAGTTCTTCCACGTTGGGCTCAAACTAGTGCTGTGGCCATGGGATGGCGTCAGGTTCCCCTGTGTAGTCGCCGGAGCAGGGAAGTACCTGGTTTGGCAACAAGAGGGCCCCAGGGGGACACCCATACCCGCTGTATGGAGGGTTACTCGTGAAACTTCACTACATTCGGACTAACAACATTTTGCGCGACCTTGGGGGTGAGGTCATTGCCGTAAGACATCGAGTAGGCCGGACTGGCGTGAGACCTGGCGTTTGGAGATAGCAGCAGGTCTCTTGGCACGCCACCCCTCTGTGATTAGAGACAGGCCACCGGTGAATCTTCACCTAATTTGGTGACGCTTCTCCTGCGCACTTATCCGCAGTGTTGCTCCCCACACAAGGTCCAGCTCCAATCATTAAGGCGTCTGGACGTTGTAGTTCTTTCCTGTTTGCACTCCGCATTGTTTATCTCAGGACAGTCTATGTGGTGAGGATTCTCTCTCCACCTAGTCAAGTTGACCTGCCTGGCGAACCTGGAGTTACGGGCGGAGCCCCGACTAGCGCATCTCCACATTAGCCAAAGGTTCTCCCATCTCTGCTACACCCGGACTTCGGTCATTGATGGATGGGAGAAGCGACGGAGCAATCCAGCTGGGTCACACAAGGTTCCTGGTGGGGGTGCATCCATCGCCATGTGGTCTCCTCTTCTGCACGGTCAAGTTCTTGGCCAGAGGGAGAGACCAGCAGGCGAAGCAAGGGCTTTGCCTCCTGATCTCAATATTCCTTCCATTTCTGCTACACTCGGACTACGGTCAAAGAGAGATGGAAATAAGGAACGATTGAAAGCAGATAAAGAGAAGATAAAGGGCAGATAAAGGTGCTTGGCGTTCCGAAACCAACCTTATCTCAGACTGAAAAAGCATTTTCTGCATTGTGCCATAACGTCTCAGGGAATCTTCAGAACATGACATTTTGACCTCCCAGTATAGCAGAATGGGTCTTTCTAGTAGTTGCACATCAAATCTAAGCTGTTTGAAGTGTTTTTCGAAAGTTATCAACATTTTAGGTTTGGCGTTCCGAAACCCACCTTATCTCAGACTGAAAACGCGTTTTCTGCATTGTGCCACAACTTCTGAGGGAAGCTTCAGAAGATTAAATTTTCACCTCCCACGACAGCAGAAAGGGTCTTTTTTGTAGTTGCAGCAGAAATCTACGCTGTCTGAACTGTTTTTAGAGGGTTATCAACAATTTTATTTTTGCCGGTCCCAAACCCACATTCTCTTCAGACGAAAACGCGTTTTACGCACTGTTCACTCACTGCAGAGCGATGCCCCAGAAAATGAAATTTTCACCTGCCACTATAGCAGAAACGGTATTACTACAAGGTGCAGAACTAACTCAACCTGTCTGAAGTGTTTTAAGAGTGTTAACATTTTTATTTTTGTCGGTCTGTAAACCACGTTTTCTTTGGGTGAAAACGCATTTTATGCACTGTTCACTCACTGCTCAGGGATGCCAGATAACATGAAAATTTCTCGAGCAGCTATAGGAGAAACACTCTCTCTCGTAAAATAAACACTGAACCTACATTTCTGAACTGTATTTCAGGGGGTTATCAACTATTTTTTTTCCTGTTTTAGAAACCGAGCTTCTCTCGAGCTGAAAACGTGTTTTCTTGCACTGTTCACTCACTGATCAGAATATTTTAAGAACCTGAAAATATTACCTGCAAAAACAGTCTTTCTAATATATTCAACACTAAACCTACATTTTTGAACTGTTTTTAGAGGGTTATCAACAATTTTATTTTTGCCGTTCCGAAACCTACATTCTCTTTGGCCGGAAATGCATTTTACGCACTGTTCACTCACTGCTCAGCGATTCCCCAGAAGATGAAAATTTCACCTGCCACTATAGCAGAAAAGGTATTTCGACAAGGTGCAGAACTAACTCAACCTGTCTAAAGTGATTTAAGAGAGTTATCAACATTTTTACTTCTATCTCTATTACTATTATTCCTTTGGCTGAAAACACGTTTTATGCACTGTTTACTCACTGCTCAGGGATGCCTCACAACATGAAAATTTCACTTGCCACTATAGGAAAGGCACTCTTTCTAGTTTATTCAACACTAAACGTACATTTCAGAACTTTTTTTAGACTTTTTCTCAGCGATGCCTCAGAACATGAAAATTTCAACTAATACTATAGCAGAATCTGCTATAGTCTTTCTAGTAGCTGCAGAACTAATTCAACCTCTCTGAAGTGGTTTCAATGAGTTATCAACATTTTAATGAATGTCGGCCTGAAAACCACTGTCCCTCGGGAGAAAAAGCATTTTCTGCACTCTTCACTGACTAATCAGAATAGCCTGAGAGCAGTGAAAATATCAAGTGTAAATATAGCAAAAAGACTATTTCTAGTATATTCAGCACTCACACATTCAAAGCGATTTTATATTTTGAAAATGGCGTTCACTGCACTGTTCAAACACTGCTCAGTCGTGACTCAGAACATGAAAACTTCAACTGCAACAATAGGAAAAACTCTCTTTCTAGTATATTCAGCACTAAATGTACCTTTCTGAACTGTTTATCAGTGTGTTATCAACTTCTTTTTTCCTGGTCAGAAACCGAGCTTCTCTCAGCCTGAAAACATGTTTTATGCACTGTTCACTCACTGCACAGGGATGCCTCAGAACATAAACATTTCACGTGCCAATATAAGCAGAAGGAGTGTTTTTAGTAAGTGCCAAACTAATTCAACTTGTCTGAAGTGGTTTCAGAGAGGTTACAACATTTTCATGTCTATCTGTCTCAAAACCACAGTCCCTCGGGCTGAAAAAGCGTTTTCTGCAATGTTCAGTCACTGCTCAGCGAAGGCCTCAGAACATGACAATTTGATGACAAAAAACTGCCTTTCTAGTGTGACGGCCATTTATGTGTGGTCACAGAGTATGTGTTAGATGTCATTTAATTATTTTAATTAAATAATTTAATGGAGTTGATTAACCGGCAGGTATATAATTAGGTCAGTAGAGGGCAGGAAAGGACAGAGGTTAGGCATTGAAGATGTGTGGGTAAATAGGAAGTGACACTTTTTTTTTATTACTTTTCTCACCATCGACAAATGTGGAAGCCTAGTGTGACTCTGTCCTCATTTAGTTTCAGGTTAGTCAAATCCATTTGTTTATAATGTTTGTTCCACTTGGGATTGATTGATTGGGGGTCTGAGTGTGTGGATGGTGACATGGTTTTTAAGTATACTGTTTTTCCTTCGTACTTTGAGTTCGCTCTGTGTGGATGTGGCACTTGTAAGCTCATACTGACAACCTACGCTGACATGGCACGGGTGATTGAGTTGTGTGGAGTTCGGTTTCCTTGTGGTGAATAACGGTGAAAAGTAAAGTTTTATTATTTCCCAACACTAGCCAAAAGGTTTAATGGCAGAGTTATACATTCAGATGAAAATAAATTATGCATGTGGTTCATGATGTATGACAGTTGTTGTATGACAAAGTGAGATGTTTGGGAGTGATGTTTCAGAAAGACATCTAATTGTGGTGTGGGTTACCACAAAGAAAAAACAGAATCCCTTGGATTACTTTTCTCACCATCGACAAATGTGAAAGCTTTGTGTGGCTCTGTCCGCATTTTATTTCAGACGGCGTTCTACTGACCACATTGAGACGCCACGTTTGAACTGAAGACAAGGTCACAGTATTCAGACCTGTTACAGATGCATAGTTTCAGATACAAAGTTTTCTTCACGCTTTTGGAGGGAGCAGAGGTGAGAGCAGCGGACTGGTCTCTCC
Source organism: Synchiropus splendidus (assembly GCF_027744825.2). Taxonomy (NCBI): domain Eukaryota; kingdom Metazoa; phylum Chordata; class Actinopteri; order Syngnathiformes; family Callionymidae; genus Synchiropus; species Synchiropus splendidus. The sequence goes on from NC_071338.1 coordinate 3,217,557, forward strand.
AAGATGAGAAGCGATGATCAGCACAGCTATGATTTGGACGGCTGAGGTCACCCCGCCCCTTCGACCAGTGACGGTGTTCCCCCCCGGGCAGTGGCTGTGTGTGGAGGAGGCGCCACGAGCGTAGCACCACGCCGACAGACTGTTGAAACTCCAAAATCTCTGGTAAAGTGAGAGAGGATCTGCGATGTATGAGCCTGTCCACGGAGCTCATAAAGAGCGCGTGATGTTCTCAAGCACTATGAGCTGGTTGCCGACGGTGTAAACATGGGTGGGATGGTCACTCCTCCCGGGGTGAACGCATCATGCATAGTGCATGACGCCTGAATGAGCGGGAACGCCGCGGTGGGAATCCAAACCCTCCACCAGGAAGTAAGCTCCGTACCTGACCAAGTGCGGTCCTGGTGCCAGTGGAGTGTAAGAACCGCGCCGGGAATAGTCCAGATTTCTTCCAGTTGTGGTCAGACAACATGCGGTCGTGCCCTTGGTGTAGTCTCGCCATCCAACGCCAGCAGGCCGTTAGTGAAGTGGGATGATTCTTGAGCTGGCGGCGGAGAGAGAGCTCAACTTCGATACGACGGCGGCGGATGACATGAGGCGCAGGAGAAGATCAAGCGGGAACGTACTTGACTCCACCACACGGAACTCAGCCAACTCTGGGAACAGAGTCTCCAGATCCACCTCATAGCAGCACCTGGCTCTCGTCAAACTCATCCCATGGCTTGGAAGCAGGAAATGTGGAACGGCTGCTTGTAGGCCAGTCGCAGCGCCCTATTCGTATGGGATTAGTGTTGAATATAGTCGAAAGAGTGTTTTTTCTGTAGTTGCAGGCGAAACTTTCATGTTCTGAGGCATCGCTGAGCAGTGAGTGAACAGTGCAGAAAACGCGTTTTCAGCCCGAGGGATTGTGTTTTTTTGTCCGACAAACATAAAAATGTTGATAACTCTTCTGACAGGTTGAATTCGTTCTGCAGCTATGAGAAAGACCCCTTCTGGAATAGAGGCAGGTGATATTTTTATGTTCTGAGATTATTCTGATCAGTCAGTGAACAGTGCAGAATATGCATTTTCAGCCTGAGAGAAGCTTGGTTTCAGACTGTCAAAAATACAATAGTTGATAACCCTCTAAAAACGTTTTGCCTATAGTTGCAGGTGATATTGTCAAGTTCCGAGGCTTTTCTGATCAGTGAGTGAACAGCGCAAAAAATGCGTTTTCTGCCCGAGAGAAGCTGCGTTTCACACCGAAAAAGATAAAGATTTTGTTACATCTTTGAAACCACTTCTGACTGTCACGGGTCAAGACGTGGAGCAGGACCCAAGTGCAGTGGTGAAAGTCACAGGAGGCAGGAACGAGTCAACATTTTAACATGTTGAATTAGATCGGCACCTACTAATAAGACCCCGGTCTGCTTTAGTAGCAGGTGAAATTTTTATGTTCTGAGTCAGTCCTTAGCAGTGAGTGAACAGTGCAGAAAACGCATTTTCAGCGCAAGTGACTGTGGTAATTACATTTTTACAAACATAAAAATGTACTTACCTCTGAAACCACTTCAGACATCGTGATTAAATTCTGCAACTACTAGAAATACCACTTCTGCTATAGTTTGAGGTGACATTTTCATGTTCTGAGTCCCGCCTAAGCAGTAAGTGAACCGAGCAGAAAACACGTATTCAGGCCACGAAAAGGTGGTTTTCAGACGAACAAGCATTAAAATCCTGATAACTCTCTGAAACCACACAGAGAGGTTGAATTAGTTCTGCTGCTGCTAGAAAGACAGCTTCTGCTACAGTGTCAGGTGAAATTTTCATGTTCTGAGGCATCGCTGAGCAGTGAGTGAACAGTGCAAAAATGGGTTTTCAGCCCGAGAGAGGTTCGGTTTCTGACCAGGAAGAATAAAAATTGTTGATTCCACCCTGAAAATAGTCCAAAAACGTGGATTTAGTGCCGAATATACTCGAAAGACTCTTTTTCCAACAGTTGCAGCTGATATTTTCATGTTCTGGCACTATTCTGAGCAGTGAGTGAACTGTTCAGAAAAACAGGTTTTCACCTGAGTGACGGTGGTTTTCAGAATTGACAAACATAAAAATGTTATCACTCTGCAACCACTTCAGAAATGTTGAATTAGTTCAGCACCTACTAGAATGACCGCTTCAGCTATCGTGCCAGGCGAAATTTTCATGTTCTGAGACAGCCCTGAGCAGAGATTAAACAGTGCAGAAAACGTGTTTTCAGTCCGCGGGACCTGTACCTTTCAGACCAACAAACATAAAAATGTTGATAACTCTCTGAAACCCCTTCGGAGACATTGAATTTGTTCTGCAGCTACGAGAAACACCCCTTAAGCTAAGCTGGTGGGCGCTCATGAATCCTGTTTGGACTCAATCAACCAGTAGTCCAAGTACGTCAGAATCCGCAGACCCTGTCTTCTTAGTGGTTCGAGCCACTCCTCCACGCACTTGGTGAAAAAACAAGGCACTAGACACTAGAGACCGTGTTGTGAAAGTAGGCCTCTGCAAGATCTATGGAGGTCATCCACTCTCACACTCCAGGAGTCTGCTGGTAGTCCGGAACCGCTGTCTGGTCATGAATTGGTTGAGGAGACTGAGATTCAGAACAGGTCTCCACTCTCCTGTCTTCTTGGGTTCCAGAAAGTATCTGGAGTAAAATCCAGTGTAGGAGGATTGCTTTGGCAGTAGCTCAATTATTTGCTTTGTCAGGAGAGCGCTGTCCTCCTCCATCAGACATGACCGCTGGTTCTCTGAGTTCACTCAGGTCCATGTGGTGACGCAGAACCTGGGGGTTGACTGTGTAACTGAAGGCCGTTTCAATGACCGTGTATTTTCTCGATCCATATGGGCAGGTGAGGAGACAGGCTCTTTCAATTCGGAAGATACTCTTTCAAGATAGGAGCCTTGAGCACAGGAGCGGACCCGGACTCCGGGGCGGGTCTAGGACGAAAGGGTGATCGGTGCACAGTGCCCACTCCTCTGGGAACTTCAAGTCCCGCTGGTTCTTCAAAAACACACTCGCTTTTGTCAGCTGAGCCGTCAGAGGAATTCGGTTCCCCAAACTTGCAGTGTACAAAGATCAAGATCTGATCAAGATTCTCCTAAGATGGAGACCCGAGGGACCGGCCCAATCAGCCTCAGAAAGAGATGACTCTGTAGATGACGATGTCCTGCTTGCCTCTGAACAGAATCACAGACAGACATCGCTTTAGACATCACACGAGGGAGCTGAGAACAGAGCAGGTCTGGCACGCAGTTCCTACTGAGTGATCCTCTGAAGTGGTGGCTTTCGCGGTCCTGTGGCGACCCCTGCTAAAAACTGGCGAGTCTGAGTAATCAGAAGAGTTAATGGCAGAATTGAAACTCCCCTGACTTTTGGCTGGAACCGGGATCTGTTGAGAGACGGCAAAGAGTTATTTGACGCCTATGCTTCTTATTGTGGCGAAACTGAGGAAAAACATAACGTCTTGGCTCCATAAACTTCCCCAGGGACAGTTCTGGCATCAGGTATAAGGAGGCAGAGACCGTTACTATACTGCTCGGTCTCCTGAGACGATGTCAAACAAAAAAAAAATTTTGAAGCCGGAGTTCGGACTGACTGGAACCGGAAGAGAACTTGGCGGATGATAAACCCTAATTTTGGGCATAGAAGAAACAGACCCGATACCAAAGTAATGCATCTTATTTTTTTTCCAAGTTAGACTAGGTTTAGATGCATACTTTTAGATACAAAGTTCTTCCTACGCTTTTGGAGGGAGCAGAGGTGAGAGCAGACGACTGGTCTCTCCAAGAGGAGTGGCGATGATCAGCTCGGCTATTATACGGCTGTTCCCCCCAGGCGGCGGCTGTGTGTGGAGGAGGCGCCGCGAGCAGAGCACCACGGATTATTGTGTCTCCAAAATCTCTGTGGGAGTCCACGGAGCTCATAAAGAGCGCAATGATGTTCTCAAGCGCTATGAGCCGGTTGCCGACAGTGCAGACACCATTCTACTGCGCGATGGCGGCTCTGTCAGCGCCGGGTGGGATGGTCACTCCTCAAGGGGGAGGTCAAGCTCCAGGTGCGAGGGCATCGCGCATGACCGCTGAGTGAGAGGGAACGCTGCGCCACAAATCCAAACCCTCCACCTATTAAGCTCCGTACCTGACCACGTGCGGTCCTCGTGCCAGTAGAGTGTCAGAACTGCGCCGGGAAATAGTCCGGATTGAATGAGACTAGCAGTGGATGTTTACCCAACAGACGGCAGTCCACACCCATTTGGCATTATTTGCTTTGAGTGTTGCGGGTGCTTTAGCATTTCGAATAGTGAACTGCACTTAGGGGGGCAGAGGACTGCCTGCTAGCCTTGAAGTAGCCATGCTTTGGGGGGACGCCCCAGGATTGGAGGTCCGCTCAAAATTTCTGCCCCGTGCTAAAGGACTGTTTGCGAGGGAGGCAGGCTCCACGGACAGCTGGACACAAACATATTCCAGGAATATTACACCAGCCTTTCTACTTCACTGGAAGTGCCAGGGCACTCCGCAAAATGTGATTGTGAAATTACAGAGGCGTGAATGAGTGACTCTGTAATTGTGAAATTACAGCTGGAGCCGGCGCATCTGGCACATCAAGAGAAGAAGCTTGAGACTTGAAGGGGTGTGGAGCGGCTCATCTGGACCACGGAAACTTCAGGCAGGACTGAGGTCTCATCGCAGTGACGGCAGAGACTTGTCGCATCACCGCAGGAGTGGATTTAACAGCAGGAGACTCAGCGCTTGTGCCGCTCTGTGCGTGGACGATCATCGGCAGCAGCTTCTCCCGGGGTAGTTGGCTGACTTTTTTTTTTATTATTATTCGTATTGAATTCGCTCCTTCCAGCGCCTCGGCCTCGAGCGCTCTTCCGGGCCTGGTCGCCTATTCTGAAAACTTCTGAACCGAGCATGTTGATCATGCTGAACTTTCTGGTTTGACTGTTTCAGTTCCACTTTCTTCTTCAAATTTGGGTGTAGCAGATCCAACATGCACCTCAACTTCCTCCCCATCAACATTTCTGCAGGAGACAGTCCTGTTGTTGACTATGAAGTTATCCGATAACTGAAAAAAACTCTACTGTCGAAACAGGGTAGACCTCCAACCACTTTGAATGTGCATCAATCACCACCAAGAACATCTTTCCCATGAACGGCCCAGCATAATCAACATAAAGTCGTCGTCACCGTTGGTCAGGTCACTCCCACGGGTGTAGCGGTGCACAGGCCGAAGCGTTCTGGTGTTCCTGACAAGTGGAACACGATTTGACCGAACTTTCAATATCACTGTCTATATTAGGCCACCACATATAGCTACGAGCCAAACCCTTCATTTAACTCATTTCAGGGTGCAATTGATGCTGCTTCCACGTAAGACCACATCCTTTTTCCCGAATCACCACACGGCACACCCACAGTACACACCCATCTTGTACACTCAGCTCCTGTTGCTTCATAGTGTATGGACTGAAAGCAACATCCAGGTTACAGGGCCACCCTCTGAGTATGTATTTATTCTCTCGGGCGAGTACGGGGTCTTTACTGGTCCACCTACAAAGCTCTTCCGAGTTGACCACTGAACTCTGATCCTGCTCTACCAATAATACCTGGTCTTCTGAGTCTGGATGCCCAAGTTTCTCTGGAAGTGGAAGTCTACTGAGAGCATCTGCGTTTGCATTGTCCTGTCCACGTCGGTACACCATGGCATATTCATATGCTCTTAACAGAATAGCCCATCTCATGATCCTCTGAGAACTCATGCGTCACACACACTCACAGCAGCAGAAAAAAACTATTCGCAGTTGGATAAAGAGGGCTTAGCAGTTATTTTTGGGGTGCAGTACTTTCACAAATATTTGTGTGGACTTAAATTTGTGATTTGTACACAGACCATAAGCCCTTATTCAGTCTGTTTCATGAAGGAAAAGCTGTGCCTCCCATGAGTTTTCTGCTCCCCCTTCCAGTCTGTGTGCCAAGACTGCCCCCACCCCATAAGGTGAGGTATCACATGACAGTACCAGTTGTTTTTGTTCATCGTAATGAACCAACACTTGACTGCTTTGTAGTAACTTCTTTGCCTGCTTAAAAGCCTCTTCTTGCTCAACCGCCCACCTCCATTTCTCATCTTTCCTCAGTAACTTGTGTAATGGAGCCGGCACAGTAGACAAGTTCGGCAAGAATTTGTTATAAAAGTTTAGCAAACCTAGAAAAGCTTTAACCCTCGTATTATGCTTAGGGTCAATTTGACCCATATCCGTTTTTGTGTTCATAAAAGTAGTGGTTATCCTGACTTTTTCTTCATGAAATTTTGTGACTTTTCCTCATTAAGGGTCATGAACAGATGTGTAAAATCTGGACAATTTGATGTCAAGTGAAGTGTCTGTACAGAGTTGGTACACAAAGATGATGTTGCAGGTCATTTTGACCCGGATTCTTTAATGTGGGTAAGTGGCTGTTCAGACCCAAAATAAACATGTCTCTCTGATATACCTATTTAGACTGCCCAGCTATGTGTATTTTGATTGATTTGATTGTCTGAATAGCCATTCAGACCCAGCTGTGTGTAGAGGGGAAACTTTCTCTCCCTTGTTCTTGTCAGTGTTCTCATGTAGTCTCTTTGACAAACACACCAAAAATGAGCTCCAGAAGGTTTACAGTACATGCCTAACAAGCCCGCCAAGTATGGCATCAAAATATGGGTGGCCTGTGAAGCAAAATCTAGCTATGCCGGGAATATGCACATATACAGTGGAAAGCTACCTGGAGGAGCAGCCGAGAAGAATCAGGGGATGCGTGTGGTGCTGGAGATGAATAAAGGGCTGCAATGTCATAAAATCACGTGACGTCACATTTACATTTACATCCTATCGCCTTGGAGATGAACTGCAGAATAGAAAGCTGAACAGCGGGAACAGTCAGAAAAAATAAGCCAGAACTTCCCAAGGAAATTCTGAAGGTGCAGGGCAGACCTCTGCATTGCTCAATATTTGCTCAAACGGAACCGACGTCGGCTTTTCCTGGAAGAACTTGGCAAAGCACTTGTCACTCCCAAGCTGCAGAGTCGAGCCAGGCCACCTCGATGCCCAGCAACTGCCGTCATTGAAAAGGTCAAGCTCACATCACCCAACCAATCTGCAATGGATGCATTGGATACAATTGTGAAGAAACGGAAAAGATGCCAGATCTGACAGTGAAACAAGTACCTGTTTTGTGAAATGCAAGAATAACATCTGTTACATTCTGTCCATTATGTGGAGAGCATTGAACAAGATGAACATTGAAAAATGGGGCAGATATGGTACCAGAGCATCCTGGACTGCTTTGACCTTCGCTGACATTGGATGCAGGCCTGTCCTGTCCACTTGATTACTCAAGAATGTTACTTTGTTTTCCATGAACTGACGCTTGCTCCGTTTCAACCACAGCCCTTTATCCTCCAACCTCTGCAGCACTTCGTTGAGTGTTTGCAGATGCTGTCATCTCTTCCTCTCAATATAATGTCCTCTAAATACACTGCCACATTTGCCATACCTTGAAGTACATTCTCCATGGTGCGTTGGAAAATAGCAGGACTGGAGTTTACTCCAAAAGGCAGACGTGTATATGTAAAAAGACCTTTGTGAGTGCTGACACTCACAAACTTCCTTGATTCCTCTTCAAGGACTATTTGCTGATATGCATGGCTCATATTGAGTTTTGTGAACTTCTGTCCCCCTGCCAGGCTTGACATCATATCCTCCATTCTTGGAATCGGATGCTGTTCGGTCGTGGAGACTTTGAAGTTCCATTTCCACTTTTCTTTTAATGGCAAATGAAACCGACCTGGGTTTGTAAAATAAGGGTGTAAGAGAGTAGAAGCATACACCAAAATGTCAAACCTGTATTGCTTTATGGTCCCCCGGAGGGAATAAAACCCCTCCCGCCCCTTTTTTATATAAAAAAGAAATTAAAATAACAACCCCTCCCCCTTTTTATATCAAAAAGTAATTAAAATAATACCCCTCTCCCTTTTTTATATCAAAAGGAAATTAAAATAGTAACCACCCCGCTTGTTTTATGACAGGAAGGGGAATAATTAACCCTATCCTACCTTGTTTTATAACTGGAAGGAAAATATAAATATCACCCTGTGTGTATAAATATATATATATATATATATATATATATATATATATATATATATATATATATATATATATATATATATATATATATATATACGTCGGCTTTTCCTGGAAGAACTTGGCAAAGCACTTGTCACTCCCAAGCTGCAGAGTCGAGCCAGGCCACCTCGATGCCCAGCAACTGCCGTCATTGAAAAGGTCAAGCTCACATCACCCAACCAATCTGCAATGGATGCATTGGATACAGTTGTGAAGAAACGGAAAAGATGCCAGATCTGACAGTAAAACAAGTACCTGTTTTGTGAAATGCAAGAATATATATATATATATATATATATATATATATATATATATATATATATATATATATATATATATATATATATATATATATATACATATTTTTTATGTGTATATATGTATATATATTTAATATCTTTTTATATCTTATATCTTCGTATAGCATTACGTTCGAATGCTGACATAACCTGTTGAATAAAAAACATTAAGAAGCATATTCGGATCTCAGCTCATTCATTTCTCGTTTAACATGTCGGTGAAACACATCATTAAAAGAGTTTATTACAATCCTCTTCACCCCGGGAGCTATGGAGGGGTGGATCGCCTTCGCCTCCCGGTAGGACATGCCCCGAACACCTCCCCAGGGAAGCGTCCAGGATCAGATGCCCGAGCCACCTCAACTGGTTCCTCTCGATGTGGAGGAGCAGCGGCTCCACCCCGAGCTCCTCCCGGATGACCGAACTCCTCACCCTATCTCTAAGGGTGCGCCCAGCCACCGGGCGGAGGAAACTCATTTCAGCCGGTTGTATCCGCGATCTCATCCTTTCGGTCATTACCCAAAGCTCGTGACCACAGGTGAGGGTGGGAACGTAGATCGATCGGTAAATCGAGAGCTTCCTCTTGCGACTCAGCTCCCTCTTCACCACGACGGTCCGATACAGCGACCGCATCACTGCTGCCGCTGCACCGACCCGTTTATCAATCTCACGCTCCCCTTTTGCCTCACTCGAGAACAAGACCCCGAGATACTTAAATTCCACCACTTGGGGCAAGAACTCTCCACCGACCCGGAGAAAGCAAACCACCTTATTCCGGTCGAGAACCATGGCCTCAGACTTGGAGGTGCTGATCCTCATCCCGGCCGCTTCACACTCGGCTGCAAACCCCCCCAGTGCATGCTGAAGGTCCCGGTCCGATGAGGCCAGCAGAACAACATCGTCCGCAAATAGCAGAGATGAAATTCTGTGGTTCCCGAACCGGATCCCCTCCAACCCCTGGCTACGCCTAGAAATTCTGTCCATAAAAGTGATGAACAGAAGACATGCAGGCATTGGCTAGATATAACGACGATCAAAATTACTTGTTGACCGTTATCGATGTATTTTCAAAAAAGGCCTATGTACGCGTTTTAAAAAGAAAGACTGCGATTGAGACAGTGAAGGCGTTCGAATCAGTGCTGGAGGAGAGCGAGACGCCTGCAAAGCTACAGACGGATGACGGTAAATAATTTTTTTAAGAAGAGTTTCCGGGCTTTGATGGAAATTTTTCAACAGCGAGTGACGTTAAGGCCCCTGTGAGAGATTTAACCGCACTCTTAAAAATCTGATGTGGAGATATTTTACAGCTAAAAACATTACATTACACAAACGTTACATCGAGGTTTTACAGAATCTAGTAAAGAGTTATAATCACAGCTATCACAGTCGTATAAAAATGACACCGATGGAAGTAAGTAAATAAATTTTGCCTCCTGTCGAAATTTCTTTAGATTGGTGTTTGACAATCTTTACATTAGACCGTCAAAAGGTCGGCAGAAGCCAAATTTATGGAGGGCGATCATGTTAGGATATCAAAACTACGAGGTGTATTTGACAAAAAGTACGAGCAGAGTTTTACAGATGAGATATTTACAATAACCGAATGTATTCATCGCAACCCGCCTGTGTATAAATTGAAAGATTTCGATGGCAAACCCATCCAGGGGTCATTTTATGATCAAGAATTACAAAAAGTACAACTCGTTCTCAAGGAACGCGCCGTTAAAGGAGAGAGACAAGTCTTTGTCCAGTGGAAGAACTGGCCTGAAAAATTCAACAGCTGGGTAAAAGCTTCAGATGTAAAATATATATAAGACGATCCTCCTTGACACCAGGCATCATATCATCATGTAGGGCTCAAAGAATGGGGCTTCTATGTGACTTTACCATCAAACGCCAGTGCAAAAGTTTTTAAAGACAACTCAATTGGTACTTTCCGCATTTAGCACAACATATCGATTTAAACGGAAAATGGGAGGTTGCTTTGACGGAGATTACATACCCTCACACGTGGCATAATATTCCAGAGGATACGTCGTCATTTTACTGGAAACCAAACCATAGAGGAGCTGACTCCAACACCAACACGGCTGCTCCGAGAGGATCAGATTCAGATGGTAACACGTCGCGGCTTCATAAAGATGAATTTCATAGAGCCATGGCGAGACTTTGGGCTCCGGATCCTGACGCCAGCGCCTCAGCTCAGAGGAAAAAAGACAGTTGGATATTACAGCTCACTTAATCAGATTACAACTGAGATGGAGCAAACTTTAAAAAAAAAACAATGAGAATATACGCTTCCTGTTTGACCGTGCACGGCAAAACATTGATCTTCAAGGAGACAGTCAGAACCTAGTGCTTTTTAACTCGCCTTTGGCTTACATGTTAGGTGTAGATCCTGCTAATTGCATCATTTATTGCGAGTTCAGAGCGCCCCATCCTGTTGATTTAAAAGTGGGGTTTTACCATCTCTACTGACGTTGTAAGACCGCAGCTTGTAGAGGATGCATATGCACCGCTTTTAAGAACGGTGGAAATCAAGGGTAGTTACTCAGATATAATCACACAGCATTTTAACCCTGCTTACTATTTACCGGTTGCCAAGAACCATATTGAAAATATTCAGACACAAATTAAACCAGATCTTAACAAACCAGTCAATTTTACATTTGGAAAGGTGGTGTTGACTCTACACTTTAGACCTGTTACTTGAGAGGATATTATATAGCCCTTGCATCGACGTCTGGAAATTCATTGATCACCACAACACCAAAGGGATAACCAGCCTTTGCAGACCAAGTCAGAAACAAACACAATGGTTCATGCAGGCTTAAGAGACGACCCGCACAGAGTTGTACAATATTATGAAAAACAGGTGGGCGGAGAGCTACCCGGTTTTGACGGTGCCCCGGTTATGTACGGACGAGGCATCGGTTCCCTCTTCTCAAAAATGTTTCGGTTTATATCACCTTTGTTGAAAAGAGGTATCGCCATAGCGAAACCCCATCTCAAATCAGCAGTGGGTAACATAGCCACAGATATGTTCACCTGTACCATGAGAGGAATGAGCGATCAACAGAGACAGGAAGGGTCAGGAGGTATAGCTGTCTTATCACGAAGAACAAAGAGACGCCCTCCAGGACGACATGTAACACAGAGCTCTAATAAACGTACAAACAAAAAAAGAAAGAAGTCAGTTGACAGAAGCAAACGGGCCAAGAGGAAGTCCAGAGGGAGCTCTGATATACTTTAAAAAACCTTATATACAGTAACATGGCACTCCTACACCAGAAATCTGCTGAATGCACATTGGCAGAACTGGATTTATTCACGCCGCCGATGACACGGCTTTCCATCGAGGACAAAATTTACACTGAAATTGCTCCAGTAGCCGCGATCAGCGATTGAGTTTTTTATACCAGGAGACGGCGAAAAGTATCTAGACCTAAACGACACCCTTCTACTCGTGCGTGCAAGAATTACTAACGCCGATGGCACACCGCTGGCTAACGACGCAGCAGTCGGTCTCATCAATTATCCTCTAAACACAATCTTTGACCAGTGCGATGTGGTTCTGGGGGATCGGATGATTTCGAAGTCCAGTTCCACTCACCCGTACAGAGCTATGATCGAAACACTTCTCAACTTTTCAGGCGACACTCTTAAAACACAGTTTAGCGCCGGCCTTTTTTACCAAGACACACCTGGGTCGGTTGACTCGATCATCACTGTAAACGGTCCCAACGCAGGCCTTAATAAACGGGCTGAGTTCACGAGCAGGTCCAGAGAAGTACATCTTCTCAGTCCTCTGCACAGCGACATATTTTTCTGTGAGAGACTGTTATTAAACTCGGTCGATTTAAGAATTAAACTCACCAGGGCGAATGATGCCTTCTGCCTGACCGGACCTCGCAACTCCACCTTTCGTCTGAAAATCCTTGGCACCTCTCTGTTTGTGAAGAAAGTCACTGTTTCGCCAGCTGTGAGAATACGTCATGCAGCGGGTTTGTTAAAAGGAAATGCTCTCTACCCCCTCTCACGAGTCAACGTAAAAACATACTCCATTCCAGAGAACTCGAGAATATGTACCCAGGAGAGTTTATTTCTGGGTTCAAGACCTAAATCCGTGGTTTTAGGGATGGTGCGTCATGAGGCATTTTCCGGTAGGAAAGATCTCTGCCCGTTCAACATGAATATCTAGCCCTCTGTCAGGACGGTCGACAGATCCCCGCTAAAGCTTTTCAACCTCAGTTTAACAACGGTATGGCGGTCAAAGAGTTTTATAACATGATTCTAGCTACAGGAAGACATTTGAAGTATCTAAGCATTGACCGCGAAGGTTTTAACAGCGGATATTCGCTGTTTGCATTTAATCTCAATCCAGCCGATGACAACGACGCTCTCTCAGCTGTCTCAAAAGGGAATTTAAGACTGGAGATGAGATTCAGAGTTGCTTCACCAAACACTGATTGTGTACGCTTGTTACGATTCCATTCTGGAGATTGATGCAAAAAGACAAGTGCTGGTGGACTATTATTATAAAAGTTATGGATAGTCTCCAGTTACAGAGGCTGCTGAGAGGTCTCATGGGCGACACATTTTACGGTGTGTGGCCGTCGGATAAGTTGCCTCAATTGACACAACCCCTCAGACCGCCTGCATATTTCATCGTCAACACACATCCGGCACATAAACCAGAAGTGCACTGGCTGGCTTTAACTCTCAAAGAAGACGGGAGAACAACTTTCTTTGACTCGTTTGGAATGGGGCCCTACTTTGCACATTACCCTGAAAATATTTTAAAGTTCCTCAAGAAACATTCAGAGGTCATCAAGTACAACAATGGTCAACTACAGCACCCTCTATCGTTTGTATGTGGTCATCATTGCATCTTCTACCTCTGTCATCGTGCTAGAGGGCTGTCTATCGGAGAAGTATTAAGTCTATACAGTGACGATAACTTAAAAAACGACCTCATGCTATACAACTTTGTGAAAGGACATCAACAATGTCTAAAAAGATGTGCACACTGTCCATGGAAACAACAAAACTGTTCTCTTCTGTATTTTAAAGACTATTGTAACGTGTGACTAATCTTATTGTGCGTGTGTGTATTTAAAAAAAATCTGTAATCTCATAGTAATTCAATAAAACATTTCTTTGATGAAAAGACAATAACTGTGTACAAGACAATTATTCAGGAAACCCATCGAGGTGTTAGAGACAATTCACTTTAGAGTCCTTTGGGTCGGGAGACCAGCTCTCAGCTATACTTTTCTTTCGTAAGATAGAATTCAATTTAAGTCTCTGATATTGAGCCCTCGATTCAGGATTGGACAGCAGTGTGAGAGGCATTTTAGCTGTAATAATGTGACGAGAAACTCGGACCATCCCTCAGGTAACGAAGAACTTGTTTTCTTATACGGTAGGGAAAGGTACTTGAATATATCGATCACATGAGAGCCTTTTACAGCACTTCCTTCATACATAAATTCACCATTCATATTCCAACCACCACCGTCTTTGGATATCCTCTGGATAATGTATTCAGCATTTCTTCGAGCTTTTGACGGAAGGCTATTTAGAATATCCTTACCCAAGTCATCTGTTACAGTGGGTGTTTTTAGAACACTTTCGACACGACTGTCAGAGTCGTGGGGATGATCGCTGACTCCATCTCATTGTAAAGTCAGAGTTACTCTCCTTTGGTCTCTCTGATCCTCTTTAGTAAAGGTTAAATATCTCTGCAATCGAGCATTATACTTTTTTATCTTCTCATACGAGTGAGACTGAGAATCATTTAGAATGGTCCTCATCTTCTCATTCAATTCATCTTTGGCAGTTTCACGGATGTCGGTGGTTGGACGTCATAACTGGATAATTTGCTGAGGAAAGACGAGATACATTTTCTGGACAGTCTTCATCGTGTTTTACTTCTTTACAAGTCGTCCTATTAGATTTCCAATGATTGGAACAGCTGCCGATAGCAACGGCAACAGCTTTTTAAGAATCCTTCACGCTTCACGCACACTTTTTTATTAGCCAAGAGTCTGATGTTTTTCTTCTGTTTTTTCAGTTTTTTGAACTGAGCCTGCGACAATGGTACAGTCCCCTTCAAAACATTCAGGGCGATCTCACCGAGAGCTTGAATAAAGTCCCGAGAACTATGCATCAAAATGTCTTTACGTTTCTTTGAAGGAGCATGCTATAGTTCCTTAAGTAAACCCGCGTTTCTTTTTATACGCACTGACATAACTTAAGCAGACGTTTTTGGTATGGACACAGTGTGACGTTGATGAGGAAGTATCCCAGTCCTTAGTCTGTAGCGTTCTGGACATGAGGGTGTTAGATCAACAATTAAGTACCCGTGAGCGCCAGCTGTAACATCTTCAAAGATTTCTAGAAAGAAAGCTCTTTGAGACGGGTAAACCTGTTGAGCAACAACTTTTATCTACATTTTATCGCGAGGATTCTTAAACAATACAAAGTAATTGATATTCAGACTAATAGTACGACTATATTTACCACGATGAAATAAGTTTTGCGTAAGCATTATAACACTCATATTTTTATGATGTCTCTACTGTGTAAAAATGCCTCAGGGTTTTCAGAAGTTTCAAAAATAACATTGTCAAGAATAATCAAATGTTTTCTATCAGAAGGAAATAGATCTTCATTTTCAAAAGATTCAGGTAAACCTTCAATGAATTTGATATTTTTATTCATCTTTTGCAATTCACTGTACAAAGGTTGAAAAGAAGTATAAATCCGTACAATATTTACATTGACATCATCCATTACATTTTTTTCAAGTCCACACAATTTTCAAGTATACATTTTACAAAATGGGTCTTTCCTGACCCTGATGGTCCCACCACTAGACATGAAAATGGTGTTTTCAAATGTGGATCGAAATTAATTTCTTCGATAATGACCCCTCATCCACCCAAAAATCAGAACCCGAAAGGTTTGGTTGTCCCATCCGAAAATAATCACCTCTTATCGTACACGACCCGGAGTTTTTTAATAACTGATCTGTTTTTTACTGCGATGTTCTTTTTATCCCTCTCAATGTTGTGTTGGCAGGTCTCAAGCACCCCATCAGGTGAATTCTGCAAATAGCCCTCTACAGACGGAGTCAAAGTTTATCCGCTCACAAGATTCTTTTGTTTGCGTGATACCTTTAATTTTAATCACAACCTTCTTCTGTCCTTTGTTCCTATAAGCTTACGACCTAGGACCCGCCGAAACAAAGTCCTTGATGCTATCCCCGTCGAGTTCATCAGTCAGATCACCGAGATAGTTACCTAATTTTAAAGGCGTCTTGCCGTCTTTCACCACATATATCAAGCTGTCTGTGTCAACATAGAGAACATTCTCCTGCAATTTCTCCATGTAACTGTACAACGTCAGACGAGCATAAGTAGTGGTAAAAGCTCTGATAAAAACATTGCTGCATTTACCGGGAGGGTAGAGACCCTTGAAACGCCACTGGATCACAACTTTTTTTGTCATCCAGCACGTTAAAGTAGCTGACCTCGTATTTCCCTGAAAACAAGAAACTGAAAAACTCGTTGGGGTCTGACACTACAGAAACCTGAGACATGTTCTCTTTCTGATAAAACTTGCCCCACAGGCTATTGATTCAAGCCTTAGCCACCTGTCTCTTTGCTGGGTTGTGACAAATCTTATCAGCGCAAAGCAAAATCCCCTGATGGGCTTGATGTATTTGTCACGGCTTTCCTGATCAACGGCCTCAGCAGGGTAACCAGAAGCCTCCTGCTTGTCCTTCAGGAATGTACGGATGTAACCTGCGAAAATACAATTGCTAGATCTATCAAAATGCCATACTTCGATAATCTTGGCCACCTTGTATCCCTTGTCCAGAGCCTTGTTGAACTCAACCGTGACCCAGACCCCTGTCAAAACAAGTTCGTCATCATTATGCGTACAGTCACTGCCTTGAACATTACGACTTGAACAGATACTGCATAACGTGAAGTGTAATTTACCCCCGGTCCTCTGTAGGGTAAAACAGGTACATATAAACCCCGAGGAGGATAGACAACCGCCTTGATAAGACCGAAGTACTGTCTGGAATCCCCGAAGTCTTCGTGAATTATTCGGGGGTGACCTAGGAGGTAGGAGCACGTGCTGTTGACGTAAGGATACAGAGAGGTGACATCAGCGTAATAAACTTTTTCATCAGGCTTGGCCGTGTAACGCAGCTTTAAAGCGCTGGTTCTATCGCCGTAGAGGGCATTACGAGGGTTGAGAGGCTCAGGGGTTTCAAAATCTAAGAGAAAATCTCTGAGATCATCAAACGACTGTCGAAGCGAATGCCATTCGTGTTCCCAGATGGTAAAAAGACGCACCCCATGATCAGACTTTAACGCCTGCTCTCTCTCCATCGTAGCAGAGTAGTATTCACCGTATGGTCTACCTCTTAACGGAAAAACTGCATGAGGGTCAACACATGAAGGACAACCGTGGAATAAACATCCGTTAAACTCCCAGACCTGCGTAACACCGTCAACTTCAGGATAACCGTCAACAAAATACTGGCCAAACACCATCTCCCCACGGTTCAAGGCATGTTGTATGAAAATGCCCTGTCTGTGTGATTGTGCAGCCACTGGATGGAAGCATCTGAGAACCTCTTGTTACCGCTCGTTACATAATTGTTGGGACATGGCTAATGTGTCTGGTTTTAAAAAGTTGGTCCTGACAACAGCCATACACGCAGAGGCGATTGTTATGGACGAGAGTGCATCAACACCTGTTTCTTTAAAAAACTCGTCTCTAAATATCATGCATCCTCTGGCCAGAATGTCAACATCGTTTTTACAATAGTGAATAGCTTCACTCCTGAAATTGAAAGAATCCTCTATCACGAGATAGAATTCGATTCGCTTAAGGATTGGACAGCAGGGTGAGAGGGATGTTTAGCTTTAATAATGTGACGAGAAACTCGGACCATCCCTCAGGTAATGAAGAACTTGTTTTCTCATACGGTAGGGAAAGGTACTTGAATATATCGATCACATGAGAGCCTTTTACAGCATTTCCTTCATACATAAATTCACCATTCATATTCCAACCGTCGCCGTTTTTGGATATCCTCCGGATAATGTGTTCAGCATTTCTTCGAGCTTTTGACGGAAGGCTATTTAGAATATCCTTACCCAGGTCATCTGTTACAGAGGGTGATTTTAGAACGCTTTCGACACGTCTGTCAGAGTCGAGGGGATGATCGCTGACTCCGTCTCGTTGTAAAGTCAGAGTTACTCTCCTTTGGTCTCTCTGATCCTGTTTAGTAAAGGTTAAATATCTCTGCAATAGAGCATCGTAGTTTTTAATCTTCTCATACGAGTTTAACTGAGAATCATTTAGAATGGTCCTCATCTTCTCATTCAATTCATCTTTGGCAGTTTCACGGATGTCAGAGGTTGGACGTGATAACTGGTTAATTTGTCGAGGAGAGACGAGATACACTTTCTGGACAGTCTTCATAGCGTTTTACTTCTTTACAAGTCCTCATATTAGATTTCCAATTATTGGAACGGCAGCCGCTAGCAACGGCAACAGGAATCCACCCGATTGCTTTTAAAGAATCCTTTGTTTGTTGTTTGTTCTTTGTTGTTGTCCTTCAAGCACGCTTTTTTATTAGCCAAGAGTCTGATGTTTTTCTTCTGTTTTTTCAGTTTTTTTAACTGAGCCTGCGACAATGGTACATTCCCCTTCAAAACATTCAGGGCGATCTCACCGAGAGCTTGAATGAAGTCCCGGGAACTACGTGTCAAAATGTCTTTACTCGTTTCTTGGTACGGAGCATGGTATAGTTCCTTAAGTAAACGAGCGTTTCTTTTTATACGCGCTGACATAACTCAAGCAGACGTTTTTGGTGTGTACACAGTGTGACGCTGATGAGGTAGTATCCCAGTCCTTAGTCTGCAGCGTTCTGGACAGGAGGGTGTTAGATCAACGATTAAGTACCCGTGAACGTCAGCTGTAGCATCTTCAAAGCTTTCTAGAAAGAAAGCTCTTTGAGACGGGTAAACAATACAGAGTAATTGCTATTCAGACTAATAGCACGACTATATTTACCGCGATGAAATAAGTTTTGCGTCAGCAATATAACACTCATATTTTTATGATGTCTATACTGCGTAAAAATGCGAACAACCTCTGGGCTTTCAGACGCTTCAAAAATCGTCGTCAAGAATAATCAAATGTTTTCTATCAGAAGGAAATACATCTTCATTTTCAAAAGATTCAGGTAAACCTCCAATGAATTTGATATTTTTATTCATCTTTTGCAATTCACTGTACATAGGTTGAAAAGAAGTATAAATCCATACAATATTTATATTGACATCATCCATAACATGTTCACAATTTTCAAGTATACATTTTACAAAATGGGTCTTTCCCGACCCCGACGGTCCCACCACTAGACATGAAAATGGTGTTTTCAAACGCGGATCGAAATTAATTCCTTCCATAATGACCCCTCATCCACTCAAAAATCAGAACCCGAAAGGTTTGGTTGTGCCGTCCGAAAACAATCGCCTCTTATCGTACACGACTCGGAGTTTTTTAATAACTGATCTGTTTTTTACTGCGATGTTCTTTTTATCCCTCACAATGTTGCATTGCCGGGTCTCAAGCACCCCATCAGGTGAATTCTGCAAATAGCCCTCTACAAGATCTCTGACGGAGTCAAAGTTTATCCGCTCACAAGATTCTTTTGTTTGCGTGATACCTTTAACTTTCATCACAACCATCTTCTGTCCTTTGGTCCTATAAGCATACGTCTTAGGACCCGCCGAAACAATGTCCTCGATGCTATCCCCATCGAGTTCATCAGTCAGATCACCGAGATAGTTACCTAATTTTAAAGGTGTCTCGCCGTCTTTCACAACATATATCAAGCTGTCTGGGTCAACGTAGAGAACATTCTCCTGCAATTTCTCCATGTAACTGTACAACTTCAGACGAGCATAAGCAGTGGTAAAAGCTCCGATAAAAACATTGCTGCTTTTACAAGGAGGGTAGAGACCATTGTAACGCCACTGGATCACAACTTTTTTCTCATCCAGCACGTTAAAGTAGCTGACCTCGTATTTCCCTGAAAACATGAAACTGAAAAACTCGTTGGGGTCTGACACTACAGAAACCTGAGACATGTTCACTCTCTGACAAAACTTTCCCCAAAGGCTATTAAGACAAGCCTTAGCCACCTGTCTCTTTGCTGGGTTCTGACAAACCCTGCGACAGTCGTCACAAGTTACCGGGTCTGGGACCTCTGTAGGGCAAACAGGATCGTGACAAACGCTACAGTGAGCTTTGCATATGTGTTTTGATTTATCTTCATACCCCTTATGACAGCTGACGCAAAAGTAACGTGTTCCTAACAAACCTTTAGGGTTCTTCACCCCGTAATAGTGTCCCTGAAGTAGAAACAAGAATAAGGGCTCCGAACCATCAGCAAAACCGGTGGCATAATGCGCTAATGGCTGGTTTGCTGTCGTTTTATTAAACACAACAATTTTACGCCTCACTATCCGTTCAAACAGGGGTATATCTGTGAATATGATAGGTGTTTGAGAATCTAAACCAGCTTTGTTTAATAATTCCCTCCCCAACTCAACACAATCTTGATACGCACGGTTAGGATTAAGGAGACAAGAAAGGCTGATTGCGACGCAAAGGTGCTTGGTTCCATCACCACCAACTACATAGAGATGTCGTCTTTTTTTAACAAAAATTTTGGCATCCAGCATCTTCTCGAGCTTGCGTTTCGCGCCTCCTTGAGGGATATGTACAATTTGGACCGTTAATTCAATTCTCTTACCCATAGCGATGACTCTGTCAGATTGCACTGTGTTGCTAAGGAGGTCCTCAAAAGCAGGGTAGATATTTCCACCGTCGCCTTCAACCACAACATTAACGTGTTCTTGAACATCTTCACCTACCACTTCAAGCTGAACCACATCCTCTCGATCTGCCAGTCTCTGCGCTTCATCAGCCAACTCCCTGACCTGTTGCATCCAACCTCTATAGAAAGTAGCTAAATCAGGAGTGTCCGGTACAGCAGGACGTGTTAGCACCCTTCTTATCCTATCGGTGTTAAAAGGCTCTATGACTTCTGATTCAATACCGGTACCTCTAATACAACATCCTTCCTGAAGTGAATCACCGTCATCATCAACATTGTCATCGCTACAGTTAGAGTCAGACACATCTACCAGAGGGTCAAGAGCAGTTGTCCCTGAATCAGTCGTCTGCAGATTATCAACAAACCTTTCTAACCAATCGCCATTGTCTAAAGAGGTATCAGCCCTACCCTCACGAGATGATGCAGGAACCATATTTAAAATTCGGTTATCCTCTCTCTCGCCGAAAAAAATTGACTCCATGTTTTCATTTATACTCGGATCATAGACCTGCACTACATCCTCCTC
The DNA here is from genome assembly GCF_027744825.2 of Synchiropus splendidus. Lineage (NCBI taxonomy): Eukaryota > Metazoa > Chordata > Actinopteri > Syngnathiformes > Callionymidae > Synchiropus > Synchiropus splendidus. The sequence goes on from NC_071338.1 coordinate 3,238,500, forward strand.
AGACACGTTGTCAAACAAGTGAGACAGAAACATACGTGTTGGTGAAGCACTCTGGTCAATGAGGTGTGGTGTAGTGTCCTGGTTGTGTGTGGATTCAGGGTCAGAACCGGAAGGAAAACCATCATGGTTGGCCATAGCGTAATAACAATAATAACAATAACAATAAAATAATAATTAAAAAACATTTAATAAACAAAACAACAGTCTCAAAACACAATCACCCGCGATGCAACAGCGACCTCAAAACACAATCACCCGCAGTGCAACAGCAACCTCAAACCGTAATCACCCAGCACTGCTTTTAAATAATGAGGATCCAAATGGACCTTACTGGGGTCGAACTTCAGTCAGATCAGTCCACGACGTCTGTTACCACCAGGTCCTTGTTGTTTTAGGAGTCTCAGAACTTCAGACACCAGCGCTTTATTCGTGACGTCCTTAAAGATGAGTTCTGTAACGATTATCATAATATTTAAGACATATGCATCCCTGCTGATTACTCGTTGAAATGGTTGTTAATCTTACCTTCACGTATATTTCTCGCCGAACGGCGGTATTTACGTGCTTGACGCGCTTGACGTGCTAGACGTGCTAGACGACGACTCTGTATTTCACTCTGATGAAGACGACGTTCAAGCATACGTACTCTGAATTCAAGCTGTTGTTTTACAGCCGTTGCATCATGGAACGCTAATAGGGTCGGTGACACTGGAGCGTGGGGTCTGTCTTGGGTAGCTGTGACAGAGCGCTCGGGGGCAGGGGGTAGAGGCAGGGTTTGGTCAGGGGGTGATGCGGTGTCCGGGGTGCTATCCGCGGGTTGTCTGTGGTTGCTGGCGGTGCTGATGGTGGTGGCGACGGTGGCTGTGGAGGTGCGGATTGCCCAGATGCCGACGTCAAGTCTTCAGTAGGGAACGATCCGGATAGTAGATCCAGAGGTACTGCGGAAACCAGCTTCGATGTCTCCCACAAAGGCCAAGACCCAGGAGGGAGAGCTGAAACAGAATTTTGACAACAATACAAATGTAAATACAATCTAGAAGCAAGACCTCGGATAGCAGTTAATATGATATTAATATAAACAGAGTAGTATGAAAATAACCCTAGTACAATATGAAAAAATACGACCTGCGGAAAAACAAAATTACGTAATCATATAGCCGGTGTTGAGCTGTGTTGTTTTCTAGCGATGGCTATAATAAAACAACAACACGTGTAGCATACATATCAATACTCATGGACAAAACCATCATCACAACAGAAGCATAAGCGTTAAAAATAAATAAATAAAAAACTCAATGTATGGACCTACTCAGGACTGTCATTTAAAGCATAAAAACAAATAGCAAATCACGAATCATTAGTGTATAAGAATACTCTATATATATATATATATATATATATATATATATATATATATATATATATATATATATATATATAGTATATAGTATAATACATAGTGTATATGTATTAAAGCACATTACAATTACCTCTAGTGGTC